>NC_048224.1:13054403-13157187 GCF_002007445.2 Ailuropoda melanoleuca
GGGGGGGCGGGGGGCTGATGGGTGAAATAGCTTGATGGGGATTACTTGTTGAGAGGAGCACCACTTGTTATATGCAAGTGAGAAACCACTCAATTCTACACCTGAAACTAGTATTACATTGTATGTTAACAATTGGAATTTAAATAAAACTTGAAGGAAAAAAAAAAGGGAGTACTACTCAAAATGAAAAATTATTGTTCTATGTTAGTGGGACTATGTGTTTTTTCTTCTTACAATTTTTTTTCTCATTTGCTGCTCAACTACAACAAAATGACATATACCAATTATTCCATTTATTTTTCTCATGTGAGCATTTATTTTCAAACTTCTAAAATGGATAAAGTTACTCCTATGCAAAGACATGCTTTTATGCACCAAACTAGATGATTCCTTAAAAAACGTCTCAATCTGAGATTTAAAAGCAGAATACTAAAGATAATATTCATATTACCGAAACTACATTATTTTATAAATTCTATTACAAGACATTTCCTGGCATGTTAAGCAATACTATGAATAATTAAAATAAAGTATAATGGGCAAACTAAATTAAGGAAGAACATTTGAAATCTAATATCCTCGAGTTTTTTTTTTAATCGGTTTGTTGACTCACTGAATTTTGGTAATTTGAAATCAGTACTCTAATTATGGCTCTAAAACACCCAAGCAGTGTTGCTTAATATTCAACCTTCATCGAGTATTACACATATTTTAGTAAATGTGACTTAAAAATACACAGATTTTTACCTACCAGCATGTTTTCTAATGTTAAGCATTAAAAAACAGTAAATTCAGTACACAAAAAAACAAAAACAAAACACCTTCTCAAGGGGTCCTTCCATGATTTATTTTTAAAACCCTTTCATAGGACAAATTAGAATTCTTTTTTTTTTAAAGATTTTATTTATTTATTTGACAGAGAGAGAGACAGCCAGCGAGAGAGGGAACACAAGCAGGAGGAGTGGGAGAGGAAGAAGCAGGCTCATAGCAGAGGAGCCTGATGTGGGGCTCGATCCCATAACGCTGGGATCACGCCCTGAGCCAAAGGCAGATGCTTAACCGCTGTGCCACCCAGGCACCCCCAAACTAGAATTCGTAATGCAAAGTACATAGTGGTATATGACAGAGACTCTTGTGTCAGAGAAAGTTTAAATGCTTGTCTTAATTACATACATATGGTGTTAAGTATAAAACTCCAGAAATTTTATAACTTTTTACTCCCACGTTGGTCTAGGTATTTGATGCCCACTGTCAGCTTTCACCAATCCAACAGATCTTTATAAAAGCAAGCCACCCAGCTATTCTCACACCTGTCCCTTTACCAAAAAGCTTTCTTTAAAATTAAGACAACTGAGATATAAAAAAAAAAAAACATATTCCATAACAACACCCCAGATAAATAAAAATTTAAGAAATAACAAAAAGGTGGAAGAATGGTCCCTAGTATACTAGACAATGTTTTCTTTGTCCTGGGCCTTGTGATAAACTTCAGACGTACTGTCCCCTGATTCCATAGTCATACATGCAATAAATGTAAAACAGAGGCTTAGATACAAAGTCAGGAATTAAACGGTTACTGACACAGATTAAAAGCTTTTACTGATTCTCAGCCTATCTATGCCATATATATTGGAGATCAAGTCATCGGCTTTCTAAAATTTTTACTGAACTATTAACCTCAACATTAAGTGCCACTAAGCAGAACAGACTAATTACCATTCAATGTGAATGAAGTTTACGCATGTTGTGTAATTCAAATCCTCTTTGCCTGAGGCTCATTAGGACAAACTGAATACCAATATTAGGGAGAGCAAGTGTGCATAATTCAAATCTCAAATATTTAAGGCAAATGAGTGTTTAAACATACATATACATATTTGCACTAACTTTACTACCTGTGAATATAGGACACAGTATTTTCTTTCATCCGCTCAGATTCTACTGAATGCTTCCTTGTTTTAATTTTCCGGAACAGAATGGGTCCTTTTAATGTATAATCTCTTCTAATACTACTTGTCAGCAACTCTAGTAGATAGCTTGCAAAAAGGTCTTAACTAGTGGACAAAATAAGGTTTTCTGATTATATGTGGCATTCAATTAGTGTGTTATCACCATGTCTTCTTCCTAATACCACTGATAATGCGAAGCTGATTCTTTCTCCAGCTCCTGTCTCTTCTCTTATGCTCTTATTTTTGGTCTCTGTCCCACTTCAACTAACTTCTGTGTTGTGCAAGATTTTCCGATCATTCATATCTTGTTCAGTGAAATTTGCATACAGACAAATAAACTCTCCCAGAAGAGATTTATCCAAAAGCAATAAACTCTCCTTTAAAAGTTTATTTATCCACAGTGCATCTGAAAAGGACACTTCCTAGAAACTGTAATATAGTTCAAGTGGTTATGCATATGGAAGGCGGGTAAAACAGTCAAAGATACGCTTTCAAACTAAAAATCTCTCCTGTAACACCATTAAACACATTAAACACATGACAAATGGAACAGAGGGGTGAAGGACCACTTGAAACTATGACTAAGTATAAAAATTCAGTATAAAAATTTAAGGATTCTGGGGAAAGAGGGGACATAATAAATTTGACTTACTCCCCCTCCCCAACTTTAATCCCAAATCCAACCCATTTACCTTCTTGAACCAGTCAGCTCTGGGAACCAACAGATAGTGAATGGGGCCTGAAGAATGTGGCCATGGGATTACGGGCATCTTGAAGGAGGACTGATACAGGGCTTGCTCTGCTCTGGGCTCTAAAGCAAGACTCAGGAGAGCTGTGCACACAGATAATGTGCACAAGTATGGCCACCCTGCTCCAAGGGTATTCAGGAGGCACTCAACAGGAGGGAAATCCCCTCTTCTCCTGAGGCTGGAGATGCAAGGAGACCAGAAGGAAAACAGAGGGTCTTGCAGGTGTGCACTCATGAAATACACAACATACCTGCTTCTACAGTAGAGGCTGAGATGCCTGTACCTTTCATCACTTGCAGGATCACAAAAACCTAAGGTCTCCTAACAACTCAACCTGAACCCCAATGCACATATAAATAACCTATCTAAGGGTCAGTGAGAGTAGGAGAGAGCAGACCTACCAGATTTTCTGAAGGACACAGATGAAACACTGAGGTCAAAAATAGTATGATTACTTCAGAAGCGACACACAGAGAACAAGAAATAATGTCTATGGATTTAAAATATTAGCTGAAATAAAATGTAAAAATAAAACCTTCAGGCTGAATAATTCAGTAGACAAATTAAAGGACAAGACAGACTCTAGATGATGGCATGAAGGATCAAATGGAAGAAATCTCAAAGCATAAAGTAAAGATAGAAAGAGATGAAAATCATTAATGGAAAAGAGAAGAAACCTGAAGAACAGATTGAGGGGCCCTAACTGACCTACCAACCATAGGTCTAGAAGAGTCTCTAGAAGGAAGAAAAGGAAAAGATGGGAGAGAGGCAATTGTTAAAGTAATATGGAAAAAAAGTAAAGACTGAATTGCAACCTTACAGCACTCTTCAAAGATCCAGGCAAGACTAATAAAAGAGACACCCTCAAGCACATCACGCTAAAATTCTTCAATTTTCAGGATAAAAAAAAAAAAAAACTTTACAAGTTACCAGAAAGAATAATTCCTTAAAACTAAAAAAGAATGAAATTACATGGGACTTTGTAACAGTGGAACTGAGAAGAACAGTACAATTGAGACTGCTGGGAGAAAAAGCAGAACCACCCAAACATCCTACACACAGTCAGTGTGAAGGAAGTGTCTGCCCAAATTTAAGGATTCAAAGAGCACATCACCCACTGCCCCATCTGAGGAAAGGACTTGAGAAGGAATTTTAACTAAACAGTAACTGAATTAGAAATGAGACCTTTCACATGTGGGAAGATGGAGAGGAGAGGAAACAGGAGTGCAATGTACCTTGCCTTCTATACAGGACTAAATCTAAATGGATAAACAACTACCTGGAATATGTAATAGAAGTGCTGAATGTGAATTCCTGACACACAAAAAAAAAGGCTAACAAAAATCTGGATCTGAAAAATCAAATTATCTCTGTAGAAATTTAGGCATGTTAGAAAAGAAGGTTGGAGTATGAAGGTAAGGGAAAATGTTGGTATCATTTTTACATGGTAAAATAGGGGGGAAAAATTGGATTATGAGCCATTGAAAGGGAAGGTGGCCAATAATGAAATGGAAAAGTACAGAACTGCCACATAAACAGGAGGAAACTCAGAAATGAATATCAACTTGAAAATAAAAGCGAAATTCAGAAAAATGGAAAAAGTCACAAATATAAATAATGAACAAGGCAAAAAGTAATAAAATCAAGTATTACTCACAGAATAAAAAAGGAAGCTGAATTCTCCCACTGAAAGACAGATTGTTAGACTGGGTTAAAAAGACAAAGGGCATATACAGACTATTCGTAAGAAATACAACATCAAACAACTGAGAAAAGTTTTAAGATGAAGGAATGGGCCAAGAACTATCCACTAACTGGCCCCAAAAGAAAAAAAGCATGAGTGCTACATTCATATCACACAATGTGGAATTCAAGGTTAAGAGGACCAAACAGCATAAACAGTTTAAAAGCTATGTTATATATAAAGCAAAAGGTATTGAATACTTAAGAAAAACTTGAAAAACGTTTCATTGAAATGGGAAATCACTACATTTTTGTCAGAAATAGGCAGATTTAATGAAATGAGCATAAACATTGTGAATCTGGCGGAAACAACCCACAAACTTGACTTAATAATTATATATAAAACTTTCTATCTCTTGCATAAAGTTTACAATTTTATATGTGCCCATGAAACAAGGGGGGAAAATCATAAAGGTATCATAAAATGAACTTAAAAATAATCTTTTTGAAATGCTTGAATAGATTATATTGGTTGGTCAATACTATAATAAAATTAGAAAAATAAGTCAAAAGAAAATAATGAGAAGACCATTTCATGCAAAAAATCTAGGAGCACAGCAAAACATATACTAAAAAGAAAATGTATACTCTTTATTGTACGTAAAAAGGAAAAGAAGGGGAGGGCAAGGGGGACCAGGGGAACCAAGCATAAGAATACACTTAGTATTCACTCTGAGAAAACCAGAAAAAGATCCACAAATATGCAAACATTATAATACCAAATAAAATGAAGAAAAGAAAAGAAACAAATTTCATGAACACTTATGCTTTAAAATAATGGCCTTATATGTACGCTTAAGGCTCAAATTCAAAGGAGAAATTTATCAAGTTAATTCTGACTTACAGGAGATCTATAATTTACTTTTTAAAATCAACTAGAAAAGGCAAAGTTACTTGAATTTAAAATCATGATCTACTATAAAAGAAATAAAACTGAAGGAATAGTAATTTATAAATATTTCGAAATAGGTAGATAAATACCCCCCAAAAAACAGCCACACATTTGGGGGGGGAGGGGAGATGGGATTGGGGGAATAGTGGAACAAATTGGACTGTTGATGATTTTTATGGGCTTTTTAGCAACACTGACTTTATAAATGTTTTATGAAAAATATTAAGATTGGGCAGCAGAAAACATTTCAACAACAATTGGTAGAACTAATGAGGAAAAAAAAATTAACCAAAATTGATTTGAACACCAAGGCTAAAACTGGAAGCAACAAGGCCCAAAATTTAACATTTATCAGTCAATGGGTAGGGAGCTAAAAGAACGTTACACGAGTGGAAAAGAAATAGTACTTGAGAAAAGCAACAGGAGTCTTTCATGTGGTAACAATCTAAATGGCCTGTACATAAAAAGCACATCAAATATTTATACATATATGAGAAAGAAAAAAGAAAAGTCTATTGTTATAGAGCACAATGCTCTGGAAAGTTTTACTTGGTTTTTTGTTTTGTTTTTTTGTTTTTTTTTTTATAATGCTGTATCATTTTGGGAGGTGATACTCAACCAGGAAGTTAGAAGAACTCTACAGTACACCTGTACAGTTCAGGGAAGAAAAAATGAAGCCTCTTCTAAGACCTGACCAGGGAGGAGCAACACGCAGATTGAGGAAAATGAAGACTCACACCCTCGAATTCCTCAATTTGCCTGGATCTGTATACTAGGCAGCTAATAAAGATATAACCACACCTACAGAAATATAGTTAAGGCTGGATTTTGCACAAATGACAAAAGATACAGCAATTACCTTATTCGTTAACATAAGCCAACAAATAACATGAAAGAGAATGAGAAGACGATATTGACCATTCAAGGAGAGAATCTAGAAGAGTAACGGATTCCCCTCAGCCATACCACACTATGAGTTCTGCCAATTCCTTATTAAGACATATTGGCCTTAATAGCAGGTACAAAGAGCAGTTATGTCTGGGAAGCAAAATAGACACACTTGAGGACTTTAAGGGGGAAGTCAATATGAACTATTCATTTTAGGAAGATCATCTGGTAGCAAAGTGGTGGGGAGGCTGCAGGTGGGTACAGAGTGAAGAAAGGCCACTTAGAGGACTACAGCACTGGGGGATGGCCATCATGGTAGCAATGGAACTGGCTTACTAAATGCTTACTAGTCCAGACTCCAATGTAGCAGCTTTCCAATGACTAGCTCAACAATCTTGTGAAGTAGCTATTATTAGCTCCATTTCACAAGGGAAGAGTCTGAGGCATAGAAACCAATATGCCCAAAGACATATCTATAATTAGTGGTAGAACTGAGATTCAGGCTCAGGTAGTCCGGCTCCAATGCCCATACTCTCAGCCAATATACTTCTACCAATGTTTCAGAGCTCATTTGGTTTTTAAATCAACTTGCCAACATAACCTGAGCTGGAAATAAAAAAAGGATGGGGAGAAAGGAGGCGGGGCTCAATGACTTTAAAAGAACAACACTGAACATGCCTGCCATCTAGGCAGAATTACATACAGGAAATTCTACTTAGTTCCATTAGAGGGGGTATAGCATATTAGTTTTTGGTAGATGGCAAATGACTTATTCAGAAATCAAAGGCTCTTCCTATATATGTTTCAAGGAGCTTAAACTTTGACTCTTTTGTTACCAAATAACTATTTTTAAACTTAAGAGACATGAAAATGGCTATGTTCAGAGGGCTTGTGTGATACTGAAAAATCAACCTTTCCTCTAATATACCTGCAGAGCACATGTTATCTCCAATTATTTTAAAGAGTATCACAAAAGTGTGAGATCCGTCTCATCTCACAATTACACGTTTTCAAAATCAATGTAAAAACCTGGTGCACTACATAATTTGAAATGACAGAAATTTATAGTGTTCAAATAAATGATCACCTCCACAGGGGGTAGGGCAGGGAGGTCACTGAATATGAAAACCAGAGGATCCTACAAGGGCCTCCAGAGAAGGTATTTAAAAACAAAGGGAATTTGAGAAATTCAGCACAAAAACAAGGAGACAATTTTAAAGACCCAAAACAAATGACTGTACAATGACATCTAATAACGGTACATACCTTAGCTGTGAAGAAACATTTTAACTACTCATAGCTGTGCACCGTGTTTACTAATTTTCAACTTGTAGGAATTAATCTAATCAGCTCTGCTACTTGCTAAGTGACTTAAACTTCTTTGTCGGTAAAATGGAGACCATATCACCTAAACCATCAAGGTCAACTTGATGATTAAACAAGTTTAATATATGTAAAGTCCTGTGTGTGTATATTTGTATGCAACTTATATAATTAATTTACATATTCTAATTAATGTGCTTGGCACATAGCAGAAACTACTACTACAGATAAGCAAGAAAACTTAAAATGTGTTAACGAAACACAATGTTATCAAGAGTGACAATGAAAAAATAAATGTTTGGATGACAAACACAAAAGGTCAAAAAAGGAACAGAGAAAGGAAAGAAACTCTAGGGTACTCTGAGCTTCCAAAGTTGAGAAGCAAGAGACACTGTCTGGAATTGGTGGAAGAAAATGTAGGAAGGGTTCTAGGTTCAATATCTAGAAAGTTAGGGACACCTGCCTGGCTCAGTCAGAGGAGCACACAGCTTTTGAGGAGCACGCAGCTTTTGATCTTGGGGTTGTGAGTTTAAGCCACACGTTCAGTATAGAGGTTACTTAAAAATAAAGTCTTAAAAATATATGTATCTCCAAGTCATATCCAAGAAAAGACTTTAAAATAGTGTCACATACTAGGAGGAAAAGGAGATGGAGCAAACAGGTTAGAGTCTCTTGTAGAAATAAAAGCATAAGCATATAGTTGTAAACTTTGGGCAGTAACTGTAGAGCTTTAAAAAAAAAAAAAGAAAGAAAGAAAAAGGAAAGGAAAGGAAAGGAAAAAATAGAAAGGAAAAGGAAAGAAAAAGAAAAGAAAATAGAGAAAGAAAAGAGCGGAAACAGTTAAATTGTTTCCTTCCAGGAAGTGGGAAGAAGATCTAGGGAAAAAATACAATACAGGACTTCTGGGTTTTGTAAAATACCATCCTTTGCTATTTAATTTTTTTAAACCATGTACATGAATTATTTTGATATAAAATAAATTTCTTCAACCTCCCAAAGGTACTTTTACCTTCTCTCTTCTTTCATGTACCCATTTGCACTTCAGAGACTTTGTGAAATAAATTTTGCATTAGAAAAAAGAGAAACTATTGAAGTAAGTGACCACTATCTTCCTGTGTTTTAAATTTTTTTCAATTTTCCTACTGATGTAGTCTGAAAGTCTTTTTGTTTTTGCTTTTGAGCAAACTGCAATCAAGCTCTAATCTACAGATTTAGCCTAGAATACTTAGGTTACATTTTGAGTTTTATTCATTATACTTATAGCATTCAAAGATGAGGAAAATAAATCTATAAATCGTATTTACGATTGAGAAATGGAAACAACTGAAAATTCTTTCAGTTCTAAAGTGAACAAAATAAGTAGTATTTAAATTTTCATTTCCCTAGCCTTTTGTTCAAAAGCATTAAAAGTAAATCCAATTAATATTTTCTTCAATATTAAAAACATACTGAAGTACTGTATTTGCATGTAAATATAAATTTAACTGTAAAGCATCAATGACAAAAATATTCAGTATTCTACAAAATAATATTCCAAGGAGACAAAATTTTAAAACTCCTTCCTTTCTCAAATGACTAGTTTCAGCTATGTAGTATATATTATAAAATACTTTTGTTTCAGAACCCAATCTCATTTAAAATGGTTCTATTTATATATTATTCCCTGACTTGCTATGGCTTAAATTCTAAATATACTTAAATACTGTTAACAGTTAGTTATATTTAGAATACTTTGTAGTTTCAACTAAACTTCTGTTTACTTTTGTGGTTTGAAACTAGAAACTTGAAGTAATAATTATATCACTTCTCTTTCTAGGTTTATATGTATTTAGCTTTGTACAATTTCCTTTCTCTACAAGCTTTAAAACATATTGGCCAGATCATTCTAGTCTTCTCTTTTAGTACTAGCTCAATTGCTGACAATGAGGCTTGATAAGCAATTGTTACTCATAGAGAATAGTCGACCTTCAACATATACCAGGATGGAGTGGCTCGAATTGTAAGATGAAAAACAGTGCCTAACACATAGAAATTCAACAAATCTTTGCAAAAATTAAAAAACCCAAAGAGAGACACAATTAAATAATGGGAAAATATAATCACAGTTGTGCTCTCTTGTCTCAATAGTTATTCATTACACATTGAGTCTCCAGCATATGGGAAGAACTATGTTAAAACTAGATGCACAATGGTTTCTGGGGGGAAAAACCTAATTTGGGCATTATGGTGGACTTCTTGGGAATTCTCACTATAATACAACCAGATACTGGGTAATTACAAAATTCTTCATTGCTGGGCTTATTTTTTAAAAAGGTAAACTCTGGGGCACCTGTGTGGCTCAGTCGTTAAGCATCTGCCTTTGGCTCAGGGTGTGATCCCAGGATCCTGGGATGGAGTACCGCATCGGGCTCCTCTGCTAGGAGCCAGTTCTTCCTCCCCCACACCCCATGCTTGTGTTCCCTCTCTTGCTGGCTGTCTCTCTCTCCATCAAATAAATAAATAAAATCTTAAAAAAAAAAAGTAAAACTCTAAGAATCAAGAGTATATGAGGAAAGAAAGAAAAAGAGAAGGGAGGGGTTAAAATGTGAGCTGTGAGCTACAGTTTTACATGAGATGTGGTTGCCCAAAGGACACACAGGCCTATGTTCTCACAGGTCTCCAAAGACCAAACCTGGAGTCTATAGCCTATCTGGAAACCTGAACCTCAGAGTCTCTCAGAAATTGAGGAGAAGCCTCCACAAATCTGCTATTAGAGAAAAGTACTCTGAATTCAGACTTCAGGATTCCCAAAGTTCAGTTGAATTAAATATGAACTCACAATTTAAAAATATTCCTGAAAACAAAGAAACAAGCCACCATGATCTGAGAGTCTGTGGAAGGGCCTTAAGGATCTCACATACTGGAATCATCAGATGCATAATATAAAATAATAATATATAAAGTGTAAAAAAGAAAAAAGTGGGAATCCAAAAAATGACTAAGCAATAAGAAATGAGTAAGAATGACCAGGACACTGAAAAGAAACAAATAAGACTTAAGAAATGGAGGGGGGGACATCACTGTTGGAACTACTATCTCAATGAATTAAACAGCAAATTAATCACAGCTGAAAAGAATTAGTGAACTGGAAGATAGATATGAAGAATCTGTCAGCAAGCACACAAAAATACAAGAAAATGAAACCATACAAGCTATTAAGAGAGAGGGAAAACAGAATAAAAATAATAAATATCTAATCAGGGACTCAGAAAAAATATGGAATCCAGGTGACATAATGGCTGAGAATTTGCCAAAACTGTAAAAGCCATGAGTCCACAGAAAGAGTAATATAAAAAAAGATATAATTTACTCCTAGACACATTGTACTAAAAATGAAGAATACTAAAGACAAAAAAGACTGTAAAAGCAATAAAACACAAGAGATCACCTACTGAAAAAAGAACAAGTAAATGAGTGGTATTATGCTACAGCTAGCTAAAACAGGCTTACAAGAACCAACTGTTAAATTTTCAGGAATTCTGTGAGCCAGCTTTTTTTTTTTTAAGGTCATAATTAAAAGTTAAATTATATAAATGTACAAGTAGAAAAATATGAAAAGCAGTGGTAAGAGAGAAAACTCATCACTTCCTAATTATTTTACTACATATTATTATCTGTGCTCCTGAGGTAATTACTTATGTCTATCAATCAGAAGAGTGGAAATAGTTCATAACTGCGTGCTATTGCACATCTCCTCCAAGCTCAGCAAAACTGACCCAACACAGCAAGAGTATTACACCAAAGAAATAAACAAATCTAAAAATTAAGACTTTTTCCCCATGGGAGGTAACTGCTGAACAACTACTATCATAACCCTGAATTAGACTGACATCAGACGTCACCAAAACAAAAAAATATTTTCAAAGTACTGCAAGTAAATGTCAACCTAGAATTGTATAACCAGCAAAACCACTTTTCATAACAGGGGCAATAGTCAAAACTTTTACAGTATAACAAGAATTGAGTTTACTAATAGGAGACTTTCACTAAAAGAATTTCCACAGGATTTACTTCAGGAAGAAGGCAAATGAATTCAAGAAGAAATTATGGTAATGCAATTAAGCTAAAAGTAAAAACAGACCCAAAAAACAACTCCACACATTTGGAATTATAAAGACACACTTCTAAACAATTCACAGGTAAAAGAAGAAACTAAAATAGAACATTTCAAACTCATCATATTGAATAAAGAAAACACTACACATTAATATTTGTGGAATGTAGTTAAAACAGTAGTTTGAGGGGCGCCTGGGTGGCACAGTGGTTAAGCGTCTGCCTTTGGCTCAGGGCGTGATCCCAGCGTTCTGGGATCGAGCCCCACATCAGGCTCCTCCGCTGTGAGCCTGCTTCTTCCTCTCCCGCTCCCCCTGCTTCTGTTCCCTCTCTCGCTGGCTGGCTGTCTCTATCTCTGTCAAATAAATAAATAAAATCTTTAAAAAAATTTTAAAAAAAACAGTAGTTGGAGGAAAAATCTTATCTCTAATGCTTATATTTGAAAAAAAATGACTGACAATTAGAGAATTTTGGAAAACAATGGCATAATGAACAGAAGTAAAAGGAAGAGTATAAAGATTTTTAAAAACATAATAAAAAATTCAACATAATCCAATGAAAAAAATTTTGAAAAGAATTAATGACAGTCACAGCCTTTTGCAAAAGATTGAAAACAAAGGAGAAAAAGTAACAATAGAAAGAAAAGAAACAGTGGAAAGGAATAAGAGGAATACACCTGCAAGTAAAACACAGATTAAACAGTTGAGAAAGTTATAAATAATTTTTTAGCAACAAATTTGAAAGTAAATTCTTAGGCAAATATGACTTACTAAAACTGACCCACAAAGAAACAAAACTCAAGCATAATCTTTTATTAAAGTCAAGTAGTTTAAAAATCTTTCCACAAAGAAGATATCAGGCCCACAAGGTTTTACAAGCAAGTGCTAGAAAAAGATCATTTCAATCTCACAAAAACTCTTCCAAAAGATGGAAAACAGAAAACATTTCTCACGTTATGGGGTGGACATTATCAAAGTAACAAAACTTGCCAAGAAGAGTAAGTTAAACATATAGACCAATTTAAATTAAGAATATGGATGCAAAATTTTTGAAGAAAATATTAATACAATTAACCCAGTTTAGAGTGGACTCTAAGAGAGCAAAACCAAATTGGTTTTATCAAGAATTCCAAGAATATCCCAAGAATTTATCACAAGAGTAGTTAAGCATGATAAAAATGCTTGTCAAGCACCATATTAACAGATTAATGATGAACAAAACCATCTGTTCATCTCAAGAGATGCTAAAAAGTTGTGTGATAGAAAAAATCCATGTACAGTCTTTTTAAAAAGAAAGAAAAACAAAACTCTTAACAAAACAGGACTAGGAGATAAATTTCTTAATGTGACAAAAAGTATCTACTAAAATTCCATGCAAACGACATTCTAAATGGTGAATTACCAGAATTATTTCCTTTAAAATCAAAACATTAATACTTAACGGTTTACTGGTAGTCCCACTGACAGAAGACCACAAAAGGCATGGGGAAAAGGACAGAAAAATACAAAATAAGACATATGTCATTATTTACGTATTATGACTGTCCACATAGAAAACTAGAGGACTATATACTAGAATTGGGGGCACCCGGGTGGCTCAGTCAGTTGTGCAACTCACTGTTGGTTTCAGCTCAGGTCATGATCTCACAGGTCATGACCTGGAGCCCAATGATGGGCTCCACACTCAGCGAGGAGTCTGCTTGAAGATTCTCTCCCTCTGCCCCTCCCCTCCTGTGCACAAGCACATGCACGCTCTCTCTAAAATAAATAATAACCTAAAAAAAATAAGTAGAATTAATAAGTTTAGTAAGATAGAATTATCAATCTGCAAATGTAAACTGCCTATTTCTTTTAGTTCCATGATTCATTACTTGCATAGAACACCCAGTGCACCATGCAATACGTGCCCTCCTTAATACCCATCATCAGCCTATCCCATTCCCCCACCCCGCTCCCCTCTGAAGCCCTCAGTTTGTTTCCCAGAATCCATAGTCTGTCATGGTTCATTCCCCCTTCTGTTTACCCCCCTTTCTTCTTCCCTTTCTTTTCCTACTGATCTTCCTACAAACTCTTCACTTCTATCCTCCATCCTTTTAAAGTGCCTATTTCTAATTAATTTTTAATTCCAGTATGTATATTTATACATCAGCAACCCACAGAAAACAACAGTCTGCTTCTAACAGCAATTTAAAAAATTAAGAGTACCTAGGAATAAACAAAAACCAGCTAGACCTTTATCAAAAATATCTTAACATTTTAACAACTTTGAAGAAACCCTAAGTAAACGGACAGACTAGTTTCATGGATAAGAACACTCATTATCCACAGATTCAATGTAATTTCAATCCAAATCCCAGTAATTTTCCAAAGAACTTAAACTGATTCTAAAATTCATATGACGAAAAAGAATGATGTAATAGAACTTGTCACATTATATAGTAAACCTCATTTTAAAACTATGGCAATTACAACATCATGATATTACTACAGAGATCAACACACTAACCAATGGAATAGAATTGAACCACATTTTCTGGACAAATTCACAAACATATGAAAATCTGACACTGGACAAGGTAGGCACTGTAGATTCCTGGGTAAGGTGGAGACAACTCAATAAAATGTGCTGGGACTGCTTTTCTATATAGGAAAAAATTTAAATTAGACTCTTACCTAATACCATACATAAAATCAATTCCAGATGTTTGAAAATATTTAAATGTTAGACATAAGTTCTCAAACATGTTAGGAAAAAATACAGGAGATTGTCTATATGACCTTGGGGTATAGAAGCACATAACAAGCAGGACACAAAAAGAACTAACCATAAAAAAATCTGACCACATTAAAATTAAAGAATTTCTGTTTATCAAAAGATACCATAAATGAAGTAAAAAAAGCTGCTACATGAGCTAACTAGAAAAAGATATCTACAGCAAATATAACCAATAGATCCATATGTCCAGAATATAAAAGACCCCCACCAAATAAATAGAAAAATAAGCAGAAGACAGGAACACACTTCACAGAGAAACATGATTGGCCCCTGAAATGTATGCTTAGCTACATTACTAATCAGTGAAATACAAGATAAGACAATGATAAGATGTAATTTTATGCCTACAAAATGGGCATAGATGAACAAGTCTGACTACAAAAGACAGCAATGGGATCTCTTTACATATCACTGACATAGGACTCAAAATTGTTACAACTACTATATAACATATTAAAAAGCCAAATATGTAAATGCCCTATGACTCAGCAATTCCATTTGTAGGTATATACCATAAAGCGGTATTTCTCTAAGTGGGCTGGGAGACCAGCAACATCCGTATTATCTGGATGCTTTTTAGAATTTCA
Source organism: Ailuropoda melanoleuca (assembly GCF_002007445.2). NCBI lineage: Eukaryota > Metazoa > Chordata > Mammalia > Carnivora > Ursidae > Ailuropoda > Ailuropoda melanoleuca. Next base: position 13,069,402 of record NC_048224.1, read on the forward strand.
GATTTTTTTTTTTTTTAAGAATTATTTATTTAGGGGCACCTGGGTGGCTCAGTTGGTTAAGCATCTGCCTTCAGCTCAGGTCATGATTCCAGAGTCCTGGGATCAAGCCCCATACTGGGCTCCCTGCTCAGCAGAGAGTCTGCTTCTCCCTCTCCCTCTGCCCCTGCTCCTGCTCTTTCTCTCTCTCTCTCTCTCATAAATAAATAATATTTTTAAAAAAATGTTTTTAAAGATTTTATTTATTTATGAGAGAGAGAGCGAGAGCACATGTGCAAGTGAGTGTGTGCAGGGGGGAGGGGCAGAGGGAGAAAGAGAATCCCAAGCCGACTTCTCTCTGAGCACGGAGCCCTATGCAGGGCTCAATCCCAGGACCCCAAGATCAAGACCTGAGCTGAAACCAAGAGTTGGACGATTAACCAACTGATCCACCCAGGAGACCCAGAAATTCAGATTCTTAAGCCCCACCCCAGAGCTACTGATTAAGAATCTGTGTCGCAGGGCACAGAAATCCTCAGGTTTACTCAGTCTCAGTTTCCAGTCTCTCGTGCCCTACAGTTTGAGAGCCCCTGACTCAGAGCATTGTTACTCAAACAGAACCTACTAGTGAGACTGGAAAGCAGTATGATGGATTGCATCACTGTCTATAAGTCAACTGGTATAAAATAAAATATATTGAGTCCTGTGTATAAGGTAAAAAAAATTAATTTATGAAGTTTTTGTCTCATTTGTCTACATATATTTATATATGTGGGTCCTTTCATTATGGAGAACGTATTCTTTTTTTTTTTTTAAGAACATATTTCTTACTATGGGTCACGGTCATAAAAGTTTGAAATCCACTGCCCTAGAGAGACTCCTGCACATGTGTACTGGCGACATGCCCAAGGAGGTTCATAATTGTATTGTTCATAGCAGCCAAAAATAAACAAAAAAACAAAAATAAAATAAAGGGGGTGAGTCTAGATATCTAGATAGCAAGAGAACGGATACGCAAATCATGCTATACGGACCATTATACAGCAGTGCAATCAATAACATAGCAAGAACAAATCTTACACAGTAGTGAATAAATAAAGCAAGTCACAGAAAATCACCTACAGTATTATACCCTTTTCCTAAAGACCAAAAATAAGCAAAGCTGAACAAATAGAAGGACAGACACATTTGGGGTAAAACCACGTTTAAAAGTTCAAGAAAATCCAGGAGAGTAGTTGCATCTGGGAGAGGCAAAGGATGGGCTAGAAAGGTGCATACGGGTAGTTTGAATGGCACTACTTAGGTTCTAATCCTCGTTCTTAAAGTGAATGATAGGTTTATGGTGTTTGTTTTATAATTTACATATAAAACACACACAATTCTCAGATCTATCAACTATAACATAGTAACATTTTTATGTTAAGAAAACCTTAAAACTCCTGATGTCACAACCTTCCAGTCTAGCAAGAGAATTTCGCATTCCAATTCAACAGATATTTATTAGGTGTTATGAACAAACCATAAACATTGTCTCGTTTAATCCTTTAAGAGTCCTGTGAGGTAGGTACTTGGCAAAGGTAAGTAGGCAGATTCTTGGCAAAGTATAGGCAGTCAAATATATGCTTAAATAATTTTACTATACAAAAAGAGAAAGAGCTTGATTATATGCTATGCAGTACAGCAAGTTAAATGAAATAAGAGACGATTAACTGTTAACAAAAAGGAGCTTATGATCTATTCTTATTGCTTCTACATTCTATTACTTATTACCAAAAGTATGATGAGAAAAATCACTTTTTCCTCTGAAAGTATCCCTGGTCAAAGGTAAAGAAACTAACACACTATAGGGTGGAGTTAACTAATGTAACATTTAAGTATTGCTAGAATTTCCATTTTGCCCTTAAAAGCAGTTAGCCACATGCGAGGCAGCAGCACCCTTCAGGGGGAAAAGAGGAGCTATAGTAATAAAAAAAAGAAATTACCAAGGCTTAAAAAAAAAACCTGTGACACATTTAGTCTGTGCACTCTAATAAGAACTACAGTTTTAAAAAGTGCCAAGTCAAAACCTTTTTTTCGTTGAATATATATTAATGTAAATGAACACAGTTGGGGAAATGGTTGCCTTAGAAAATTATTTCCATCCTTCACAAAAACTATTTCTATTCACAGGACTTCTGCAAATGTATGTTTTTTTTCTTGTTTTCTAAATTTGGTTCACTGTTGTGTCCACCCAGTGCCTGGAATGACCCAGTCCTAATAAATACAGTAAGGTATTTGTCTCTTTGAATGAATTTATCCCCTAACTGAGCATTTACTATATTATATATTAGGACCTCAGGGAGGACAGATCAACTATGTTATAGTCCCCCTACCCCCTTCCACACAGACGTAATGTAAGTGATTAAATCAAAACAAAATGTGCCCTTCCTCTTCCTGAACAATTCAGTCCAAAAGCTATTCGGTAGAGCCAAGCAAAGAAAGCAACAGCAGGGGAGCAGAGGGTGGTAGTATCAGGAAAGGCAACCACACAGGGTCTCAGAGCCACTAAAAAGGGGATGCTCCTTGAAGAAATGGCTGAATCTAGGGCTGAAACAAGCAAAATAGAAAATGAGCCTAAAACATCTTCTTGTAGCAAAAAGTCAGGAAGTATACAAAGTGATCAGAGCATGTCAAAAATGCACAGAAACCAGACTGAAGGGGCTCCCATTGGCCAAATCAAGATAATTTAAGCATGAAAATAAATAATGATAGTAATAGTTTATAACTCAGTAAAAAAAAAAAAGATATATATCCATGAGCCTGTGATGATATAACAAATATAAGAATAAACTTAAGCTTGAAGAAGAATGGGATATTTACATTTCTCAAAATACCTCCCAGTAAAACACTCATTAATTACAAAGGGGGAGACAAAGTAATTTACAGTGGAGTGGCCTGGCAGACACCATCTGACACATCATCAGAGTAACATCACAGTCGCAATAGGCACAACGAAACTCATGATCATGTCATCAGGTGCTATGCAAAGAGCACAGCATCACTTCTATAATATTCCTGCCAGAAATGCATAACCTGAATCTGGTCATAAGGAACCAGCATACAAACCTAAACTGAGGGCCATCTATTAAATAACTGGCCCCAAATCTTCAAAAAATTTCAAGTTCATGAAAGTCAAGGGATTTTTCTCAGTTCAAAGGAGACTACAGAGGCATGACAACCAAATGACGCGTTGATTCTAGACTGGATAGTTTTGCTATAAAAATAAAGGACATTAGTGGCACAACCTGCAAAACTTGAATGGGGTCTGAGAAGCAGAGGTTGGTACCGCATCCATACTAATTCCGGACTTCAATAGTTGTATTACGGATGTATAAGAGAATGTCCTTGTTTGCAGGAAATAAATGCTGAAGTATTTAAGGATATCACAGCATCCCGTGCTGGCAACTTAGATCGTTCAGGAAAGGAAAGCTCTTTGTACTATATTTGAGATTATTTCAAAATAAAAGCTTATGAAGTAAATAAATACTAGTATTTGGAACGGCCTATGCATGGAGGACTAAGGGACCCCTGGGAAGGGCATCAAAATCGGAGGGTGTCTAAGAAGCATCCCCAGTCTGTTCAATTCACTACACTTGGCTCTCTCTCCGAGGGCCCATATCATACTGAAAAGACCTAAAATGCACCATATTCTTCTAAGAAGAATCTAGATACCATCCCAAAAGGAATCAAGGCTTCCTTACACAAATTAGATTTGTCAGCTAAATCGAGGCTTTCCTAAGAAAAGACACGGTTTGCTTTCAAAATTTCCAAATGAGGTTGTATTTTAATACCACACACAAAAGCAAAGAAAACAAACAAAAAACACACGTGGTCTGAAGTCCTCACATTTCCTCTCAACTAAAACCAGTTGTTTCTGTTGAAGAAAAAGACTACAACCTTGTAATAAATATTCAAAGATGTATTTGGCAACAACCTATCCCTGGCTTATCTGGGAAAATCTGCTCCACTTGGTAGGATTTGTTGTAGAAACAAGACAGTTTTATATACATTCGACTGGACCATCTAACAACCCACACAAAAGACCAGCTTTCCAAAAGAGAAAATATTTAGTTTTTGCCATCCTTGATCTTCAGAAGCCCTTTGGGGACAGGATCCAATAATAAAATCTCTGGCACCCCACTAAAAGAAGTGGATGCCTTAAAGTACTATAATTTTTCCTCCTAAAAGTGCAATCGAGCAGCCTAGTCTGGTGGCTAGAAATTTTTCTTTTCTTTCCTTTTCTTTTCTCCCTCCCACCCCCCTCCTGAACCCTTCCATCCTTCCCTTGTTTTGTCCTCTCCTTCCCTTTCCTTCAGAGACTGAGCAGGATTATTCTAGTCCTCCGAGTTGATGAGAATTTCTTATCCCCTGAAAAACTGGCCAAGGGTTAGAGTTTGGTAGAAAGGAAAGAAAAAAAAATCCAGTGTTCATTCATTGCATACCCAGCATTAGCATTAAACTTGGCCCACAGTAGGTACTCAAATATTTTAAAAGTACTTATACTTCCTCTCTGGATAAAGCGAGCACAAAGCTACAAAAGGAAAAATTTAAAAATTAGCTTCCTGGAAGGGAATTTTTATTTTTGTCTTATCTAAACACTTAGAACTACCTGGGCAGGAGGCAGGAGGAATACAAGTTGAAGGCAAAAGGGACAGGGCAAGACTCAGGAAAGTCCTCTCTAACTTGATTTTCAGAAGCAAGACAATCAGTTTTCTTCAAGGAATTTCAATCTATGAAGCAAGAAGCAAAAGGATAAAAATCTCCTACCAGAAGTCTTTCAGGACTTGAAAATTATCTTGGATTTCCTGAACCTGTCCTACCTGTCCTAGATTTGAATTCTCTGAACCATTTTTTAGGCCATGTATCTTGATTCTGGAATGGGTATGTGTGTGTGTGAGAGAGAGAGAGAGACAGTGAAAATATCAAGAAGTCGAAACAGCTTTCCCAAAGAAGTGGCAAGCCAGTCATATTAAGCTGATTCCAATTAAGTATATTACCATCTAACTTTCCAGTCTCAAAGAGAAAATCTTTTCATATTTAAACGCTCAAAGAATCACCACTACCCCATGACTTATTTGTATCTCTACTTTTAAAAACCTGGTAGATTACAAAGTTATTTGTTGACTTTATTATAGTCTTTTTCATAAGCTGGTTAATGCCGAGGAAAACCACTTCTAAAGTCATGCATATTCTTGCTCTTTCAGCTGGAAAAAAAAATGACTCCAAAAAGTTATGCTTGCCTCTAATTTATGCAAATCAAAAATGTAACCAATCCCCACAGACAGGCTGATGCTGGCTTAAGAAAGTTTAGGTGGTGGGGGAGCAGATTCCTAATTATCATTTTCTCCACACAAATTGGATTTCAGAAGCAAGAGAAATACAGAAAACTTTATGAAGCAAGACACAAAAGAATAAAGTTTGTTGCCAGCCACAAGCGAGCTGCTGAGCTCCTCCACTCCAGCCTGTCTTCAGGAAGGAGACTCATGCTAGAATAGTCCAGGGACCCTAAGGTAACTAAGAGAATGTCCTTGGGGATCTGTTTTAATTTCTTGCTTCTTTTAATTGCATTTTTGAAAGAAAACTAACGTAGAATGAAACTGGAAGAACAGTGAGCCAAACCCTGACTCAACTCTCCCTTGATAATCATTTCAGTATTTGATGCCTTAGTTTATCCATCTGCAAAACGGGGAGCTTGACCTATTACATCAAAGAATACCTTCAGCTATAAAAACACACATACATGTTTTCCTTATTTGTAAATGTAATTTACAAATGAGGAAACAGGCCATTAGAGATCACTAATTTGTCCAAAGTTACACAGCCACTAAGCACCAATGTGAGTCTCTAAAAAAAAAAGGTCTGTTTCATAACAGAGTCTGCCCTTCTAACTGCTGGGCTATGTTCTCTTCACCAAAAGTGATCAGAATAGGTGTACAGAAAAATCAAGCAATGAGAAAGCTACGCCATCCTTCAGTAATTCATACAGCTTTTATTATTACCCTCAAGGCTGATTAACCAAGTACAGCGTTTATCTTTGTGCCTGTGAGACATTCACACCCGGTGTTGCTCTGCAGTAGAGAGACACAGACATCGTCTACCTCAGTGTATTTTCATTTAAGAAAAGAAAATCAGAAAAGATTTAACTACAACATGCTTTTTTAATTTAAAAAAAAAAAAAAGAATTGAAGCCAAAGTCGGGAGTACGTATACAAACCACAAAAATCCCTTCAGGAGAAGAATAAAGAACAGGATCCAGATAAGACGATCCCAGGGGATAGTGTGGAGGGAGCGAGGGAGAGAGAGAGAGAGAGACAGAGAGACAGAGAGAAGCTCCAGAAACTTTACCCTGGGAGAGGGGCATGCTGGACAAAAGAAACAAGTCCCTTCTTTATCACGAGGAGGAACAGAAATCTAAAAAGAAAAAATACAGAAGGGACATAAAGGAAATAAGATTCAATAAGAAAAAAGTTTCCAGCCTTAGCCCTGGGACCTACGTAAAGAGTCAAAGAAGATAAAGTCCATCTTAAAACTGGGATAGAACGGAAGGCATGCTTACTGATGGTGACTGCTATTAAGATCTAGAATTTCCCTGATCTGGAGGTCGCTGATGTTCTCTTTACCAAAGCATTCAAAGGTCAAAACTACCTGAAAGGAAAATTCCACTTTATTTAATTTTTAACTTAAAAAAAATAATGTATCACCACCCACTGCGTGAAATTCCCAATAGCAAGGCCTATATTAAATTATTCAGCGAGTCTTCCAGTTTTTGTAGGTATGTTCTTTCAAAGGGTTAGCCTGGTCTCATAGTCACTAACATTTGAAACCCCTAATTTAGCACAATGGTCTTATCAAAAGTCCTCTTGCTTCCTATGCTTAAACCAGACCTTTATAGATATCTATGGATGTTGTGCAATAGTGTCATAAACTAAAAACACAAAATAGAGTGGCAGAACAAGAGGCTAGGCTAAACCTTTGAAAGGACACAGCTCTTAAAAGTTGGAATATTCTTTTATTTTTAATTCAAGTTAGTTAACATATAGTGTATTATTAGTGAAACTGGAATATTCTGATAGCAAAATTTTGATAATTTTATTTATTATTTCCCCAGACACTCCTGTCCAGACTATCTCAGACAAGATAGTTTTAACATCAAAATCACCTTTGTCTGGACCTTTGTCTGTGCCATTCCTATGAATGGTGGTCCAGATGGTCCCCGGCACAAAGATGCTTGGCCAATGGGATGAGGACAAGCTGAAATCCCACTATGCTATGCTAGCTATGCCATGTTCCTCGGGCTAAGGCTTCATGGGGCGGGGAGAGGTGGGGATATTTATTTCTCATTTGTCCAAAGACACTATAGACACCAACCGTATAGGCAGACTTGTCTATATAACCCACCCAGCTCTATCTCTTGAATCACCAAGAGTTATTGTTAAGACTGAGGTTTGTAAAGTTAACTGGATGTTTATTATATCCCATTTCTACTTTGACAATAGTTGAAAGGACCATTTTGTTTTGTGGATAGAGCACCCTTACATTACTCCATCTTTCCATAAATGAAGCCTTTTTATATTTAACCATTTCACACTACCACAGGCCCCAGTCTACCTGCTAAGGAGAGGGAAGGCAAGAATAACATTTACAAAGACACATTCCAAAATCTATACCTGCAATTATTAAAATACAAAATTTTCCAAATAACAGATCTAACATGGCCCATCCAGTTAGAAAAAAAACACTAGACCACCATATTTCCGTGAGAGCCATCAGAGACATAAAGAGAAAACAAAAACATAGACCACCTTACTGGTAACTTCTTAACAAACAACTGAAATCTTTACATCAATCCTCTGAGCCGTGAGGATGTTTTTGAACAAAAATAAAGTCACGCAGTTTAAAACATGAAATTCATGTTAATACGTTAAGTGCAAATACAAACATCCTGTGAGAGCTCATCTACATGAGAAATACAATGATGACTATTACCGGAGGGATTAAAATGATGTATGTTCTTCCTTCTGCTTTTCTAGAAAGTCTACATTTTTCTAAAGTTAAAATATTTATTTTAAAAACAGGTAAAAGTCAGATTCTTTCTTGGGGCTAAAACATGTTCTTTCCAGCAGAACACCATTATTATGTCAAAGTCTTGGAAACAGAAGTCTTTTATTTTCACCTTTCTAAGTAACAAAAACTATGATTTAAACCAAAACATAATAAAAACCTACAGAAAAAAAAGAGGTTGTTTCAATAAATAAAAGAATTACTTGCTTACTGGTTAACTAGGTTCCACATTTTATTTAATAATCTCAAGTGGGAGGAGGAGATATTATGCTTATTTTAGATTTATACCAACCTAAAGCCCAAGGTAAATTAGCAGCAAATCTGAGAATTGAATTTGTGCTTTCAGATTTCAAATCAAACATTCTTTCTTTACACCATGGCTGTGTCCCTTGTGGTGATAGAGGTTATTATATTAAACCACGTACCATTTATCCTTACTCCTCAAAAATGAAACACGAATATCTATTTCAAGAGTCTCAGACATTTATTTTTTAAACTGCTACCATCAGAGCCCACCATTGTCAGGTTTTCGTATAACTTATGGGACAACAAAACTCAGCTAATAAAATAAAATGTTAATTACAGCTTCTCTTCTCTAACCCCCATCGCAAAAATTATTTTTACTTAGTATTATAGAGTATGAGCCAAAAGCAATATTCAGTGGGGACAGTCAAGGCAGACAGCTGCTCTCCTAAGCAGTTCCTTTACTAGGATGCTAGAAATTAAGGCAATAGATTCAGGTGTATTAGTTAAACTTTGTATGCAGCTTTAAAACCAGTACGTAATGAACTAGGTGAGCCAAGAAGAGAGGGAAAAACTGAACCAACGATTTTCAATTGTAATATGTGTGCATTTAAAAAGAGAAAGAACTAGGGCACCTGGGTGGCTCCGTCGGTTAAGTATCTGCCTTTAGCTCAGGTCATGATCCCGGGGTCCTGGGATCAAGTCCCACGTAGGGTTTGTTTCTCCCTCTCCCTCTGCTACTCTCAGCCCCCTCCATCAAATAAATAAATAAAATCTTTAAAAAAATAAAATGAGAGGGTGTGCCTGGGTGGCACAGCAGTTAAGCGTCTGCCTTCAGCTCAGGGCGTGATCCCGGTGTTATGGGATCGAGCCCCACATCAGGCTCCTCTGCTATGAGCCTGCTTCTTTCTCTCCCACTCCCCCTGCTTGTGTTCCCTCTCTCGCTGGCTGTCTCTATCTCTGTCGAATAAATAAATTAAATCTTTAAAAAAATAAAAAAATTAAAAAATAAATAAAATGAGAAAGAACTGTTCATTTTTTAATTCGAAAATTTCCAAGATTTACACGGTTTCTTTTTTTTTTCTTTTCTATTCTATTCATGTCTTATTTTCTTGGCTTTTTGTACACTGGGGGGTGGGAATTAGGGGTAGGCTTACGTGTTGCTTTTCTTTCAAATATCACAGCATTTCCTTTCAAGACTAAATGAAGGCTCCTAGACATGGTCAGCGACACTGCCGCTCCTGGGAGGTCTGCCGAAAGAACCACGGCACGCCCTCTAAAGCTGGGAGTTTAAACACTCGACAGAATTTTTCCCAGTACACGCTCAGGTACATCTACCTGTTTCTCTTTTCCACTGAGCCTTTGGTCAATTTATGCAGCAAGCATATCTGAGCTGTGGACTGAGTGAGAGGTGTGGCCTGCTAGGTAATTAGGAAAGGAAGGAACAAGTGAAGGCAGGAAGATTGTGTTAGACCACAGCTATTTTTTGGTGCATATTTTCAAAGGTCCCCAACGTCCCGCCATCAACTTCTGTGACTTTGGGTGAAATTAAACCATGAAACCACTAAATATGCTGAGTGACATAACTTTCTACTATGACCATGCTTTCCCTAAAAGTTTACGAGACCAATGTTACATTTGGAATGAAGCCTCACAACTTTGACATTCTATTTATCACTTATATGTATGTTCTACTTTCATGATTTAATTTTCCAGGCTCGGGGTGGGGGGATATAGAAAAGAGAAAATAGCATATATGACAGAAAATTAACCTCAACTATGACAAACAACCAAATAAATGAGGCAACCTGCTTGATCCTACATTTCTTTAAATAAATCACCTTTTATTGGTGCTGGTGAAAAACAGCAGCATCCTTTTATCTTTAGAGGCAGGTAATTACAGGATGATATATGTCAGAACATAACAAAAAGGCACACTCGTCCCAAAACAAATATCCAAAAATCGAATGAAGCTGTCCAGCAACAGCCACTAAAATAATCTTCCATGTATTATTTTCTTTGAGTCATTTTAAAAATAAGCAGCCAGCTATCCATCCTCTGGGCACTACTGGGATGAGTTTGCCACAAAAGCCACTTATATTTTTAGAAGTCCAAGTCTTGACAAATCAGTTCCTAAGAACATAATTTGTTACACGTTGAAGAAAGCCTGAAAACACGGACCTCGGTTAAAGAGGCTTCCATATCTTGTTGTAACCTTTCCAAATGCAAGTATGTGGGAAGAATACCCATAAATTTAAGTTGAAACTGAAACACTTAGAATATTTCCAATTTAAAATACATTAAAATGTGGTCTTCGAGAGGAAATGAAAATAGCTTTTAAACATATGAAAAGATGCTCATCATCATTCACAAGAGAAATCGGAGTTAAAAATTAGATACCATTTTTCACTCATCCGACTGGGGGGAAAGTAAGTTTAATAAATCACCATGTGGAGAAATAGGTACTCTCACGCATTGTTGATGCAAGCACAGAGTAGTATAAGCTCTTTGACAAGCAATTTGTAAATGTCCATCAAAATTTAAATTCCACTTTGCCTCGGAGCCATGATTTTACTCCTAGGAATTTCTCCTACAGATATACTCATCCATGAGCACAAAGAACTATGTGAAAGGTTATTCACTACAGCTTTGTTGGTGGCCCAAAGGAAGACTCGCTGTATGTCATTTTGCATTATGTGTCTATTTACCTATTTTTTTTTTAAAAATGTAAAGTTTGGGGTGAAGGGAGAATGTGATCTATACTGTTTAGAAATTAGAAGTGTTCTACATTCCCCTACAAAAGGAAATACTAAACAGCCCTAGACAAGATTCATTCCAGAACCCTGAAATAAAATGCTATGTTCAGATGGCTTGCACAGCTGCTTTAGTGAAAGCTCCTTATCATGAGATCCCTCTGGTCCTTTAATAACCAAAACCCCTTGGTGGAGGTCTGCCGTGGACTTGAATTCCACTTCACAATAAGCAGTGTTTCAAAAAGATTCCAATTTATTCCTTGCAAAAGCATATCATACATAAATGTAACTGTCACTCCGAGAAGCAGGACTGCATTATGCTGCAGACTTAACACAGACTGTAAGCATGTTCCCCATGTCTTCTCCAGCAAAGCCTGCCAAATGGGCGTCTGAAATGTCCTATTGAAACAGGTGGTGTCTGAACAGAATTGGATTTCTGCCTATAGAAACCCTAGTTTTAACAACTGCTGTGGTTAGTTTTAATTTTCAGTCCTCAAAATTAACTGCTTGCCAGTGATTCAGAAATAGACTGAACAACATGTTTAGACTTTGGCCTGTTTAATTGAGGAAAGCAAGCAAGCAAGAAAAAAAAAAATCTACCAGTATCCTACCACCATTCCATAAAGAACAACAGAACCACAGCAGACCATTTGATTTCCAGGCCAAAAACAGGGGAGCAGCTGTAACATAAACTCGATTCTCCAAAGATACTTGTCCCTTTTGTGCTTTCTTCATAGAGGCATAAGGATACAACTACCATGCTGAACATACTGCTTAGGAAATCTTATAAGGGCTTTAAGAAGCCTTATTTGATCTGCTAGAAATTTAAAATTAAGAACAACCATAAGAAAAGATAATTTTTCTAATGAAAACTTACATCTTAAAAAAACGATATTCTCAACAGATCTTTGTTTCACTTTATACAAGCAAAATAAAGCTGCCAGAATCAAACTTCTTGAAGAGAGATGTTGTGAGCTACCATTCTTTAAATCCAACACAGGTCCACCAATGTGCTGGTCACACTAACCGGTGGTAAAGATTTCTTCCTGTGACTAAACCTAGAGCAGCTCAGACCACGCAGTACCTTCAAGTGCTTGACATACACATGGTTAAAGATCTGTTGATTTTCTAAACCATCAAAGGAAAAGAACCAAGGGGCTGGGTATCTGCTAAGTGTCACACACCATGTTTGGACGTTCCCGGCGAGGAAAACACAGTCTCACCCATTTCACGGATGACAAACTGAGATTCAAAGAGATGTCATCATTTTCTTCAAGGAGAAGACGACAAAGATGAGCTTTTTACTTAACGCTGCCTGAGTTCAAAACTTTTCCAAGGGTATCACACTCCCTCCCCACAGGAAACCCCGGAGCGCTGAGTTAGTAGAATGACGACTGTCCGCTATAGGATGTAGGCTATCTGCATCTGAACTCTGCCAACACCCAGAAGAGAAACTCATCCTCTTTCCGTCAAATGTAATGGATGTCAAGCCCATCAGCAATTTTTCAGTAGGACTGAATTCTAGCTACTAAGAAGATGACCGAGTAAGTAAAGACAAAATCCTCTATCTCGTGATCGTAAAGCCTTAAAAAAAAATCCTGACAACCTAAACAGCATTTCGAAAATCACTCAAAAAGGATTCATCAGTTCATTTGTACAAAAACAAGTAGAAATATTCTCAGTGGAATTCATAGGTGCTTCTCAATGGTCCTTTTGCTTAAAATCCAAGGACAAATAGACTATATCAAGTCTTACCCTCAAAAGTTTATTGCTCACTGTTCTCTACCCCTCCTACCAAACAAGAAATAAAATAAGATCTCAAAATAAAAGGAATCTCCTCTCAGGAGCTCTCAGGTTGTTCTTTTCCGTGTTCTGACCCCTACAGTTTCTGACTTTTACTTAAGGCCTGACAGGGGCTAGATCCTAACCCAAATCTACAATTTCCCTAGCAGCTCCAATAAGGTCTCTCATTTAGAGGAAACTACCTTTAGGGTCTTGTAGATGAAATCATTCTGTATTCCAATATTCTCAGAAAATAATGCTTAATTACAAACGTGTCCTTCCCTCAAAAGTTATTATTTTTTCTTTTAAAGCAAAAGATCCGAAATATATACTAGGGACTTTTTCAACAGAAGAACACAGGGTACATTTGAGATTATTTAGAAATGAGTTGCAACATTAAAAAAAAAGATGAGGAAGAAATCCAGTGGAAAAAAACAGCATATTATGGGGGGGGGGTTGTCATGTAGTTATGGCTTACAGGTTTTGAAGTAGGAAAAAATCTACAATTTTTCAAGATTCTTCTGGCAAAAAGCTCTTTGGAACCATCTTCTTCTAATAGTTAAAAGCATTTTTCTAAGATGCTATTAGCTCTAAAAACAACCTTTTTGATCTCTTCAAAAGCCAAGTTCAACTTTTAATAGTGTTATGTACGTTTCGTTTAAAAGAAAAAGTAAGGAGAAGGAACCACAGCCCAAACAGGTTTACTCCACTCATGCCTCAAGCTGTAATGACTTCACACAGTACATACATATAATAAGGAATTTTTTCCTGTAAAGGCAGAATATATACATCTATGTCACACATGTAATGTTTAAGTGTATGAAACCAGCATCCCTCTCTCACCCTAAAACCCAGAGGGGGAAAAAATGTTTTATCTTAAGAGACATATTCATGAACAAGATTTCTAACAAACATCAAAACAAAGCCAACAAAAGAAAAAATAAACAAGTAGAACTACATCAAACTAAAAAGCACAGGAAATCAGCAACAAAATGAAAAACGCAGCCTAGAGAGGAAAGTATTTGCAAATCATCTAAGGGGTTAATATCCAAAATATATAAAGAATTCATATACCTCAATGGCAGAAACTACAGTTTGATTTAAAAATCTGCCTAAGAAGATACACAGATGGCCAACAGGTACAGAAAAGGGTACTTAACATCACTAATCATCAGGGAAATGCAAATCAAATCACCTCACACTTGTTAGACAGGCTATTATCAAAAAGATAAGAAATGATAAGTATTGGAGAGGATGTGGAGAAAATGGAATCCTTAATGCACTGTTGGTGGGATTGTACACTGGTACAGCCACTACGGAAAACAACACAGAGGTTCCTCAAAAAATTAAAAATAGAACTACCATAGGATCCAGCAATCCCACATGCGTGCGTACAAAGGTACTGAAGCGGTACCTTGGTTCTATGTCCATTGCAGCATTATTTACAACAGCCAAGATCTGAAACAAGCTAAATGAATGCATAGAATAATAGAGGATTATTCAGCCGTGAGAAAGAAGGACATCGTGCCATTGTGACAACATGGATGAAACTTGAAAGCATTAAGCCAAGTGAAAGTCAGACAAAGACAGATACTCTATGATATAACTTATATGTGGAATCTTAAAAAGCTGAACTCCTAGAAACAGAGAGTAGAACCAGGTGCTGGGGACGGGGAGGGTACAGAGGAGAGGCTGGTCAAAAGTATAAACATTCAATTATAAGAGGAGTAAGTTCTGGAGATCTAACGGAAGGCATAGCAATTATAATTAACACAACTCAAATGTGTATTTCAAAGTTGCTAAGAGAATAGATCTTAAATGTTTTCACCAAAAAAGAAATGGTAATTATGTAACGGGATGGAAATGATAGCTAATGCTACGGTGGTAATCATTCTGCAATATAGAAGTGCATCAAATCAATCCACTGTACATCTTAAACTTATACAATGGTATATGCATGTCAATTATGTTAATAAAGCTTAAAAGAAAGATTTCCACTAAAATCAAAATGGCTCATAAGTTAGTAATACCATGACAGGCTGCATTAATATCAAGACAATGATAAATATTTACATACCAGGTAAAAACAATACAAGGTAGCCAAAAATCTAGGTAAGCCGAGAAAATGTTTATTAATCTATAGATTCCCCCCCCATTTCCATAAAAGACTAATTTTCCCATACTACCTGGACAGACTCTATAGGATTACTATTATTTCAAACACATTTTTAAATTTTAATTTTACCCCCAAATTTACTGGAATCAGCCTCTTAAGGAACTTACGTTAAGTAACTGGTTTGCCTGAATATTTCACATTTCAACTTATTTTAGAGGTGTCAAGACACAATCTAAGTCTAGTCTAACAGAAAAAAAATCTGCAGGCTTCAAACAGCACTTCAAGAAATACAAAGAAGGAAAGTCAAGGAGGACAGTTCTGAGATAAAGGCTGAGAAGAGGAAGACAGGACTCTACCGGAGACCTTATCGGGACGCAGCCATGCACTCTGCTGCATTATCACTGACCTGTAACCTCTTCTCCAGCTCGCGAGCAAGCCCTGAGTACTCTGGGACTAAGTGGTGTTTTAAAAAGTTCTTGTGTCATATTTACTCCTTCCTACGACTCTTATCAGAAGCCTGAGGTACTCAAGTTCCAGAATCCACAGGCTCCAATCACCCACCTAACAACATATCCAAAGAGAAGCATAAAATGCCACCATCATAAAAAGAAAATAATAACAATGAGGGTTTAAAATGGACCAGCTCATTTTTCTTGATTGAAGTACAGTTGACATACAATATCGTCTTAGTTTCAGGGGTACAACATAGTGATTTGACAGCTAATACACTATGAAATGCTGGCCGTGATAAGTGTAGTCACCATCTGTCACCATACAAAGTTATTACGATCTTAGTGACTCAATTCCCTACGCTATATTATCATACCCGTGACTTATTTACTTTATAACTAGAAGTTTGTACCTCTTAATCCCCTTCACATTTTTCACCAGTCCCCTACACTCTTCCCCTCTGGCAACCCCCAATTTGTTCTCTGTATTTGCAAGTCGGTGTCTATTGGTTTTATTTTGTTTTGTTTGACTTTTTTTTTTCATTCCACATCTAAGTAAAATCATGGTATTTGTCTTTCTGTCTGACTTACTTCACTCAGCAGAATATCCACCTACTAAGTCCATCCATGTTGTCATGAATGGCAAGATTTCATTTTTCTTTATTGCTGAGTAATATCCCATTATGTACATGTAACACATCTTCTTTACCCATTCATCTATCAATGGACACACAGGGTGCTTCTTGGCTATTATAGATAATGTTGCAATAAACATAAAGGTGCATATATCTTTTCAAACTAGTGTTTTCATTTTCTTTGGGTAGATAACCAGGGATGGACCACTTCATTTTTAAGGGCATAGCCACAGGTAAATAGCATCAACGCTGTGTTCTTGGTAACTATAAAAAGAATAAAGTAGGTTTTTTTAAAAAATCACTCCCTTAATAAATATATAATAAATCTCTAACTTTAAAATGAGCTGTATTACAGGGGCACCTGCGTGGCTCAGTCAGCTAAGTGTCCAACTCTTGATTTCAGCTCAGGTCATGATCTCAGTGTCCTGAGACTGAGCCCCATGTCGGACTCCATGCTCAGTGGGAAATCTGCTTGACGATTTTCTCTCCCTCTCTCTCTCTGCCCCTCCCCCACTCGTGCTTGCTCAAACTCTCTTTCTCTAAAATAAATAAATAAATAAAACTTAAAAAAAAAAAGAAAAAGAAAAATGAGTTGTATCACAAAAGGCCATTTCTTCATGAAGATGCATTTCCCCATAAAATACTATAAGTGGTGGTTTATTTCCAAAGCTGGCCCAATACCTTTTAACCCATAATGTACTGACATAGTAGAGTGCTGAATGAAATGTGGTAAAGGGACTTAACAATGCTTCAAATGCACATTAGTATTTCAGCTGAAAGGATAGGAACTTGGCAAAACTGGACTCCAAAAAATGGACTTCACGAGTTCCACATAACCCAAAATGTTCACACAAGTGTATATATGGGTGATTTTCTTATGAGAGGGTCCACAGCTTCTGAAAGCGGTTGTCTCTAACCCCACAAAAAGGGATTTCAATAAAGGGAAAAAACTTCTGTGCTATATAAAACCAAACTCTTCCCTGCATAGCCCTCAGATAGAGCTTATGAGAGAAATGAGGCCATTTTGCAAAGTTATGGTCCACACATATTTACACATATGATAAGTGCATCGAGGCAAAGCTATCAAAAACCTTCCAGAAAAACTAAGTAAAGGAAATTCTAGAGCAAAGAACACATTTCAACATTTTATGGGGTCAGAATTGCCCACATAAGATGACACAGGAAGTTCATCTGAAGTGGAATGATGGATGATGGTCCCAATGGTGCCCATTATAGACTTCCATGAGTCAATAGCATTCGTCTGTACAGCTGACTTAGCTGCAGGCAAACATTCCATATGTTTATGTCTGCACAAAACCCCACTTAAATATCATTCCCTATCCTAGCCAAATCACAAAGGCAAAACCTGGCTACCATGATCTTAAAAAAAAATTAATCTGGGATGCCTGGGTGGCTCAGTCAGTTAATCATCTGTCTTCAGCTCAAGTCATGATCTCAGGGTTTTGGGACTGAACCCCGCATCGGGCTCCCTTCTCAGCAGGGAGTCTGCCTCTCTCCCTCTCCCTCAGCACCTCCCTTCCTCATGCTCTCTCTCTCTCTCTCTCCCTCTCTTTCTCTCTCAAATAAAATCTTTTTTAAAAAATGAAAAAAAATCCATCTTTTACCCACATACAATTCAAATAAACAAAAATGTATATTTAAATACCCCAAGCCTGTCATATGAATGATTACACCTTATCTATTAATATTTACCAAGAAAATCTGGACAATAACCTCTTTTTATATAATTTTAAACAGGACTTTCAACTTTACCTAAAAGTTTCTATAAACTGATATGACAAAGTTCAGACATTGCTCTTTTCTTAATTGAGGAAAGTTTATTGTTTTTGGCTTTTTGTTAAAACAGATTTGAGCTGCACAGACTATCAAGCTATTCTAACCAACAGTGTAATTTCAGATTCATACCTACTTAAAATATCAGCGTTTGCTTACCTCTTCATACCAAACCAGGAGTCCACAGCTAAGTCATTAAGGTCCTTCCCCTCTTTACCTCTCTCGAAACATTAGTACACTTCTTAACACACTAGCAACTAGTTTTTGATGTGAAGGCTTTTCACAAGGCAGTGCCCACTTACCCCTCCTGCCTTCAGCAACTTTCTTCTAAACTCCTCTGTGGGGTTGTTGAAAGTTAGCTTTTCACAGCGGAGGTGATTCACTGGTGGATGGCCTTCAAGATGCAGGAATAAGTCATAATCAAAGCGGACTTTCTTAGGTTCTTCCTAGAGATGAAAAAAAAATTTTTTTTTAAGAAAAGAAAAGAGAGAGTTAAGCATATACAAATTTTGAAAGCCAAGTTTTATTCTTCAGAAGGAACAGAAGAGACCCAGGTATCCAACAGCTATTGTGTCAAAATATTGGAAAAAGAAAATTATCATGGGATTATCTACAAAGCAAAATGCAAATACCTAATGAATCAGTCTCTTGTTTTCTGAGAGAATAAACTCATCATTTTTCCTGTAATATCTCAAGTGGTGTAACACCACCACCAAAGCCACCCAACTAGAAACCTAAGACACCCTGAAGCCACTTCCTCCCCTTCCCACTCCACCCACCATCAGCAACTGCCATTTTCTGTCCTAAATATTTCTCAAACAAACCCTCTAGCCCATAACTCTTATTCACTGCCCAAACTACAATAACCTCCTTTCTCTTCAGGACAGATTTATCTTCAGTCCCTCCTTCATTCAGGCCTCACAATCACCCATATGACACAAAACTCTACCCATTTCACAGCTTGATTAAAACTTCAAAAGCTGCCAGTTGCCATTAGGATAAAAATCAAAGCTCATTTGAATGGCCTTCTAAGGGCTTTCAGAAACTGGCTCTCGGCTCTTCATCCCAACACACTGCGTCCACCCATCTCCTGGTCCAGCAACACGTGCTATTGGGTGTTCCCAGTATTTCCTATGTTCTAGGCTAACTCTGGGTTTCTCCCTTACTTTATGTTACCACCCTCACTGCCTGCCTCCATTCCCCCACCTTTGTGTCACCTGCATAACTTCTACTCCTCCTTCTCCATTCAGGTTTCACTTTGGGGATGGATTCCTGGAACTGCATTCCCAACTTCCCACTGCCTCTCCTCTGCTCTGTGAGCATCTCTCTCCTCCTTGCCACATCTTAGGGTAACCATCCTATCCTCACCCTTTATCCTGCTTAATCATAAGATTCTTGAACGTAAGAGCAAATGGTTGAATCATCCTTATACCCCTGACAACTAGTTTAGCACCTATGCATAGAAGAAATGGAATAAATATTTGTGAAATGAACCAGGAGGATGAAAAGGCATCAGATCCACGAGAACACAACCATCAGAATTTCATGATACTCAAGTTCTACTCTTGAGCCATTACTTCAGATAGCCAAACACTTAAACCTCTCTACACATGGATTCTTAAGCATCCCAGGTGCAATGAAGACTAAGAATAACGACAATAACTAATATGAATGTTAACAGTTATCTCATTTAATTCTCACCTCCAGGTCACCTGTGAGCCCTGTTTTGCAGGTATGGAAATTAAGGCACTGGAATTTGTTGTATTACTTTATATAAAAATGCTTTTTGTGTTACAAATATTAACCATCTCTGTGAGGTGTTATCTTTTTTTCATTTGTCATTAGCTTTGCCCTTTTGTTAATTTTTAATAGCTTTATTGAGAAATAATTCACAAGCCATAAAATCCACCCTTTAAAATATACAATTTAGGGCGCCTGGGTGGCTCAGTCGTTAAGCATCTGCCTTCCGCTCAGGTCATGATCCCGAGGTCCTGGGATCAAGTCCCATGTCGCCAGCAGGAAGCATGCTTCTCCCTCTCCCACCCCCCCTGCTTGTGTTCCCTCCCTCGCTCTCTCTCCATCAAATGAATGAATAAAATCTTAAAAAAAACACACACACACAACTTAGTGGTTTTTAGTATATTCCCAGAATTAGGAAACCATCACCACCATCTAATTTTAGAACATTCTCATCATTCCAGAAATAAAACTCAAAATCCATTAGTAGTCTTTTCCCATTCCCCCAGATCCTGCATCACCTTGTGCCACTAATCTATTTGTTTCTCTAGAGTTGCCTATTCTGCGGACTTGGCCTTTCATACAAATATATGAACATTCATAAAATACATACATAATATGAAATCCTTTGTGACTGTCTTCTTCCACTTGGCATGATGTTTCCAGGGTTCATACATGTTGTAATGTGTCAGTACTTAGTTCCTTTTTATGGCTGAATAATATTCCATTGTATGGATATCCCAGTTTTTATTTAACCACTTGTTGGATAGACGTGTATTTTTTCTTTTTAGCCAGTGTGAATAGTGCTGGTATGAACATCTGTGTACAAGTTTTTGTGTAGATTTTTTTAAGTAAATTCTAAGGGTAGAATTTCTGGGTCATATGGTAACTCCATGTTTAACATTTTTACAAACTGCCTTACTGTTTCCCAGAGTGGCTGCACCATTTTAAAATCTCAATAGCAATATATGAGGCATTTATGCTTTTTAATATATAACATATTCAAATTTTACATAGTTAAATAAAGCAATGCTTTTTTTTTTAAATAAAAAAAAAGAATTTGTGGGACGCCTGGGTGGATCAGATGGTTAAGTGTCTGACTCCCGGATTTCAGCTCAGCTCATGATCTCAGGGTCGTGAGATCGAGCCCCAGGACGTGCTCTGTGTTGGGTGTGGGGCTTGCTTGGGATTGTCTCTCTCTCCCTGTGCCCCTCCCTCCCCAATTCACTCTAAAAAAGTTTTTATTTAAAAAAAGAATTTGTTATATTACTATTGTGATGAAACAAAGGGATTTGAACCTACTTCTATTGACTCAAAAGTCTTTGCACCTGGAACTGTCAAAATGTAGGCATTACCTGCTACAAATTCACGGTTTCCATCTCCTCACCCAAACTTCCCCAACATCAGTCTCCACACATTTGCTCACTAGCAAACAGGCCTGAACCTGTTCCTTCCCTCTTTCATCAGGATACCCTTCTCTCCTGGTTTTCCTCACACTTAACTGGAAAGCGTTCCTTCCTAATCTTCTTCCCAGGCTTTCCATCTCTCTTCACTGACCCTTAGGCATCCTCTAACTTTAGGCAAAGTTCCCCAAGGAGCTGACACCCATTCACAGGATGTCACTTCCACCTACAGGACAGCGACTCCCCTCTCTATACCTCCATCCCAGCTCCCACCTGACGGCCAGATACACGTGTTCTGCAGTCTGCCCACATCCACTAAGTTGACCCATGGCAACAGCAAAGTTATGGATTATCTTAACCTGATATCTTCATCTGTCCTTTCTCCTACACTCTATATCTTGGCAAACAGAAATCCTAATTTCTTATCAAGGTTAAAATACAGAAAAACCATCCCCAGCTCTTCCTCCTCCTTTGCTCGTCACACTCCAATAGTCTCCCAGTTTAACTTAGAATTCCCCCTTAGGAACTCTCAAACCCAGCCCCTTTGTCTAGTCTCCATACCCTTGCCTTAGCTTAGACCTTCATCATTCCTCACCCAGTCACCTCCCCTATTTTTGAACTCCCCCCATTCTACCTCCCACAGCGACAAGACAGTGATCTTCCCAAAAGAAAAATCAGATTACATCTTTTCATTGATATAAATGCCTTTAATGACTCATCATTTCCCACAGGACAAATTCCCACTTCCTTGGAATAGCATCTTAGTCCTTTAATACCTTCCCTGCATTTCCTTTGTTCTCTCACAACACCCGGTGCTTCCATAATTGTGAAGCACTTGCGGTTCCCAATACTTCACATTCTCTCATTCATTTTGCCTTTTACATGTATCCCCCCCCCCCCCCTANCCTACACCGTCTTCCCTCCCAACACACCACTCCTCCCATGCTTAATGCACTCATTATTCAAAACACAGCTAAAGCATGAAATCCACTGGAAAGTCTTCCTAATACTTCCAATCCAATCCGTATTAGACATCCCTCTTACAGCATTCCTTTATTAATGTAATTATCACATTGAATTTGATCATTTTTTACTTACCTCCCTCTCCTCTAAACTGTAAAACAGTCAACACAACCTTAGAATTTAATTAAAAACAGAAGAAGGGCTGCTTTCTGCCTTATAATTGGGACTGTAAATTTGTAAAGCCTTCTGGGAAGACAATTTGGCAGTATCTATCAACGTGCTAACCCAGTAATTCTAAGAATATCTTCCACAGAAATTTTCAAATATGTGTGCAGAGATAGATACAGATGATAAAATGTTCGTGGTAGCGTTGTTTGTAATGGTAAAAAAAAAAATTGAAATGATCTTCAAGTGAGTATATCATATCATTGAATACCACTCAGATGTTTAAAAATACAGATTTGGAAATACTGCCAAGCAGATAAAGGTGAGTCACAGAAAATATTAAAGTATGATATATCACGCCCCTGCCAATCTCTCCTTGACATAGATTTTATCTGTGCAAATGCATGGGGGGAATCGGGAAAGGCTGTACCAAACAGTTAATAATGGTTAAATGGAGTCAAAAAATATACTCCTGCAGGGGCACCTGGGTGGCTCAGTCAGTTAATGTCTGCCTTTGGCTCAGGTCATGATCTCGGGGGTCCTGGGATCGAGCCCCATGTCTGGCTCTGTGCTCAGGGGGGAGTCTGCTTCTCCCTCTCACTCTCCTTCTGTGCTCTCTCTCTCAAATGAATAAATAAAATCTTAAAATTATACACACACACACACTCCTGCATACTTTTTTAAAGATAAAAATATATTGATGAATATAAATCATTACCAGCAGAAAAAGAATGAATAACAATATCACTTCACAGCACTTAAATCCAAAAAAAATAAAATCATTTTTCCATAAAACAAAGGGTAAGGACCACAGAGAGGGACTATCTTCCTGTGAATCCTGAGTTCAATCTTCTTTTAAAGATTTTTCTTTTTTTTTTTTTTTTTTTGGGNTTTTTTTTTGAGTAAGGAAAAAGTAGTCACAAACCTTGTGTTCTAGCCAACTGATCTCTTTCTTGGAGGGCAGACTTCAATATTATGTCAATCTAGGCTCCTCAGGAAAGATTCTTCTCAAATTGCAAAAAGAAAGTACACATTTATTCTATATATAAAGCTAATACATCTCCTCCTCGAGGTGGAAATCTGGTTTTGGCAATATCAAATTGTCCCTCTCATTCTGCTTCAGTCCTTGACATTTACTCAGGTAAATGAAAGAGAGAAGCAGGGGATCCTTTCAGCCGGAAACGCTACAGTCGATTATGTTTTAGTGTGCCCACTGGTTTAAAGTTTCTGCAACACTCATAATTCTCATAGACAAGCTTGTTTTGTTGAACACAAATGCAAAATAAGATAGACTAAACCTACACGAACTCAAAAGCAGCACTGAGAGACACTCCACCTCCCCTTTCCAGGTAATGACTCTGACCTCTCAAATAAATGAGCAAAATTGAAGACAGGCTTATTAGAAGCAGGGAAAGCAAAAGGATGGGGATGGATCCGAGGACAGGATGAAATCATCCTTACTATGCAGTAGCAGGACTCTCCCAAGATCACATGGGAGTCTTTTTGCATTTTTCTTTCATCTCCTCTGAAAACTCTGAAAAATACTTCTCATAAACCATTACTGTAATGGATGTTCATTCTTCAAGACAGAGTTGAATCAAGTCCAGGGATGAATAAAATGCTAAAAACTCAAAAGAAATAAAATGTACATTCTGGAGGAATAGCCCAGACTCCTAAATTTTTACCCACAGATCATTTCAGTAGAGAAAAGAGAAATCTATCCAGCACAGAGAATACAGCAAAACTCTGGTTCTGGGGGGGGGAGGGGGGACAGGGACTCCAAGATAAATGAAAAGAGATGACAAAGCAATAATTTCTAATTAAAAAACTAATAACATACAGAAAACAACTTTAAATACTACACCCACGTACCTTCGCCGAGATTAAACAGATAACACTTTTACCGTGTTTACCTTTTCTTCAAAGGATACAATTTTATTTATTTATTTTTAAAGATTTTATTTATTTGGGAGAGAGAGCAAGCGAGAAAGCATGCACAAGCTGGGGGGAGAGCCAGAGGGAGAGGGAGAAGCAGACTCCGTGCCGAGGATCCGATGCAGGGCTCGATCCCAGGACCCTGGATCATGACCTGAGCTGAAGGCAGGCACTTAACCGACTGAGCCACGCAGGCACCCCCAAAGGATACAGTTTTATAAATATAAGCTGCTCTATGGCTCCTCCCCAGTAACCAGTGCTACTTAGTTCCCATGCTGTCATTTCAATTCGCACTCTTGCGCTACGTATGTGTATTTCTAGAACATTATTTATTCTCAGCTTCAGTGGCTTATAAAAACACACAGAAATGGTATTATAACCATATACATATACTTCTGTAACTTTTAAGTTGTCATCATTCTTGTTTTTGAGACTTATACATGTTGCTATATTAACTGCCGTATAGCATTCCGTGTATTCCTAACCCACCATATAATGATCCATATCTCTACACAGGACCAATTAGGTGTATCCCACTTTTTCATATTACAAACACTGAAATACAGATGTCTCATGGTGTACTATAAAAACAACAATCATTATTAAATATAAAATCTTAAAGACAATCTAAAACTAGAAAATTGACGTAAGCTAATATGGATGCTAAACAGAAAATCTATTTAATGGTGTTCAGCTCAAGTGTCTATCTCAAAATAGCCCCAAATGAATGACTGCTTTCCATCTCGTGTGCCTCTTTCTTCCTTCATTTTTTAATAAACTATAATTCCTCACAAAATGAGTCAATAAGATGAGTCATAAAAATGACGACCCAAAGTGCCGAGAAGACCGAACTTGTGTGTATGTGTGTGTGTGCACATGTGTGTGGTGTGTAGGGAGATTCCGGTGATTTCTGTAAAGAAGGAAACTGGGTAACTCAGAAAATAAATTTTTTGTTGAACAGATAGCCTGTAAAAATGACCAGAAAAGGTAAAAACAAAGGAGAGAAGATACTTCACCACAGTATTCTTTCCAAACTGAAGCCAATGCAATGTTAAATTGACTTAAGGAGATGGGAAGAGAACAGTGTAGCCATTATGATCCTCCCACAAGAGATCACAACTGTCTAGCCCCTAATTTCTTTGGAACAACACCTTTCTGGCTTAAAAGCCTAGACTCCTCCTATGGGCCAGCCCAATGCCTACATGAAATAAAGCACTGGATGTGTGACAAGAGGGAAGAAAAGCAGCACATGATCTTTATTAATTAAACTTCTAGAATTACTGAGGAGCACTCAAGTGGCTCAGTCAGTTAAGCATCTGCCTTCGGCTCAGGTCATGATCCCAGGGTCATAGGATTGAGTCCTGCATCGGGATCTCTGCTCAGCAGGTAGTCTGTTTCTCCCTCTCCCTCTGCCTACAGCTCCCCCTGCTTGTGCTCTCTCCCCCTTCTCTCTGTCAAATAAATAAAATTTTTAAAAAATAAAATAAAGTTATAGAATATTGAAAACAGGGATGGGTGGAGAGAAAGGTTCTGGATCCTTCCCATGAACACAATCACTTCAATTGAAAATCAATACATTAAAAAATGGGAAAAGATTTAAAGGGTCATTTCTTCAAAGAAAATAAACAACTGGACAATAAGCACATGAAAAGATGTTCAAAATCGTAAGTCATCAGGCAAATACATATCAAAACCATTTCACATGCACCATGATAACTATAATTTTAAAAATGGAAAATGACAAGTGTTTTCCAGGATGTGGAGAAACTGGATCCTTCCCACCACTGCTGATGGGAATGTATAATAGTACAGTCATTTTGAAAAACAGTTGGCAGTTCTTCAAAAAGTTAAACATAGAGTTACCATATGACCCAACCACTCCACCTAGGTATATACCCAGGAGATTTGAAAACATATGTCCACCCAAAAGCATTGTTCACAGTAAGCAAAGATGGAAAAAAGTCAAATGTTCACAACAGCATTATTCACAGTAAGCAAAGGTGGAAAAAAGTCAAATGTGCAGCAAATCATGAACTGATAAACAACATGTGGTATATTTATACAATGGGATGTTATTTAGTTATGAAAAAAAATAGTATATCAACGCATCCAAATGGGGGTAAACCTTGAAGACATACTATGTGAAAGAATCCAGGCACAAAAGGCCACACATTTATATGAAATCACCAGAACAGGAAATTACATCAAGAAAGGAAGTAGATTAATCATTGCCAGAAGCTGGAGGAGGGAGGAATGAGTAACTGCTAATAGGTACAGGGTTTCATTATGGGGTGGTGAAAATCCTAAGAAAGTCATAGAATTAGACAGTGGTGATGTTTGCACAATATACTTAAACCTGAAGAGTTGCACATTTTTAAAAATGCATTTTATGATATGCAAATTATATCTCAATTTCCCAAATGGGAAAAAAAAAAGCTAAAAGCTAGTTTTAGGGAAATCCAAATTAAAATGAGAAAAAACAAATCAATACATCAATGTGAAGTCATATCACATGAGCAACATAATGCATCTCAACAAATTCTGATTTGATAAAAAACTTAATCATTTCAGTGGTATTACCAAAAAAGGTAATCGTTAGCATTTATCAAGTGCTTATCTATACATGACGCATTATTCTAAATATTCTCACAGACATATTGCATCTAATCTTCCTAGCCCCCTTATGAGGTACTCTTATCCTATCCCCATTTCATAAATAAGAAAAGTGAACACCACAGAGGCTGAGCAATTTGTAATATTATATAGTCTGTGTCTTTTGCTACATATATACTTTTAAATCCAGTAGCATCTATATGTCAAGTTGATATAATTGTATCTGTATGCCATGTGCGTAGGGCAGCTAAAGATAAATGAGAGATTATTCTTTGCAAGTGTCTAAAATTAAAAAAAAAAAAAAACGAAAATAAGTAAAGGAGTATTTCACTGAAAAAACTTAATTTCTCTTTTCTATTTTATGAACATATTACTCTTCTTTTTCAAATGGTGTCATTCTTCTCTTAAAAAGAAAGTTTAATGAATTTCATATAATCTGGCTTCACATAATTGAAATTATCTTTTTTAGCCACTTCCTCTATAATTAAGGGTAACAAAAGCCAAAATTCCTAGAAGACGAATTTAACTTTTATTTAAAATCATCTAGTGATAGAAGTGTTTATGAGTCTAAATTATTTTAAACATCATTTGTTTAATGGAGGATCTTCAACTGAAAGATTAATGGGTAAAGATTACATACCTTGTTTTTAAAATAAACCTCAATTGGCAAAATGAAACCAGCATACCCAGATTCTTCTACTTTGTAAGGTGGATCTTTGCACACTGAAACATTAAAAAGAGAAAATAAGTGAGAGGAGAATAAAAGACAAAAAGACATTCTTTAAAGAAAAAAAAAAATCCCAGTCTACTATCTAGATCATGCTCAATTTTCACAGCCCTTTGCTAAATCCCCATCTGCATCTCTGACCTATCCTGTACTTCTCCAGAATCTACAATAATTTTCCTAGGTAAAGTAAATCTGTAAGCTATCTGTTCGAATCTTTTGGGGGCATCTCATCACAGTCAACCATGATCATTAATAACTTGACTTCAGTTGCTGTCGCCCTGCCCTAAAGCTTTAGGGAAGCTGAGGATAGCTCCTATGATCCAAAGCTTGAAAGTTTCCTAACAAAAGTACTATCTGTGTCAGGTCTTTGATGTCAATTACCCCATCCTCACACCCCTTACTCTTTGGAGATATCCTGATTTCTATGTCAAAATGCAGCAGGACACCCTCCTTCCTTAGAAAATCCCAAATCCAGAGTCTCCCAATGTTATTGGTGCTCTTAATGTCACTATCCCCAATTCCCCCCCCCAAAAAAAGAATTAGGCAAGACTATTTGGGAAAGTTCTTGGAAAATGAGAGACACTCTCAAGATGCTAAATATGATTTCATACCACTAGAATATCAATTAAATCAAAATCGGTCACAAGCCAACTGAAATTATTCTAGTTAAAACTGCATTTGATAGTATCACAAAGAAGTAAAAAATGGAGATGCTGACCATCAAGGCGACACAGTCCTCTACGTGGCAGTTCAAGTCCTTTGCAGCAGGTCTCCAACCTACCTTTCAGCATACCTCTTTTGTCACCCATCAGTCCTCCTACGCTACATTCAAGTGTACCAACTCCCCCCCAAATACACCCAGCATTTCCCAACTGTGCCCCAACCTCCTGTCATTCCTTCCATCACACTTTGATACTACTGTTAGTATCCTCTCCTAGTTCAAATTCAAATTTCACCACAAATTTTGTGGCCTTTCCAAACCACAAAGTACTACCATCTCTTTTCCTTTTACCCCCTCAAAGCATTCACTGTCTGAATCACCGGTCTGACACTCAACAGAGTTCCCCATTACCATATACTCAGGAATCTCAACTGTAATTTCCTTCCAGTCTTCAAGGACAGAAACAGTTACCTCAGGGAGATAATGAGTGTCAACTGTCAAGGACTTAGGCACACGTGGGTGCCAACCTGGGCTCCACCTAACCAGGCTACCTCTGGTTACTGAAAGTTACTCCAATTCTCTGAACATTGGGTTTTCTTCCAAACAGGGTAAGGATTAAACAGGATGATGTATATGTAAGACACAGCACAGACCTCACACATATAAGCTCTCAAAAAGTGACTGAAGTGAGGCAGGAAATCTAATCCATGAGATATCCAACTGTCATGTAAACTTTTCAGATGAAAATAGAAAGCAGGCACCAAGTAGAGCCCTGGATTTTGATTGTAAGACTCAGGTCCATGGCCCCTGGGCTAAGAATTCATCAGACAGCTTCCATGTCCTTTCCCTTTGAAAGGGAGAACACCATCGGGGTGCCTGGGTGGCTCAGTCAGTTAAGCATCCGACTCTTGGTTTCGGCTCAGGTCATAATCTCCGGGTTGTGAGATAGAGCCCCATGTCTGACTCCACGCTCGGCGTGGAGCCTGCTTAAGATTCTCTCTCTCCCTCTCCCTCAGAGAATGTATCATATACTCAACCGGAAGCATGGCCGTCAAGATGCAAGAAGACTATATATGTGCACGAATTTAAGTGTAAGTTATCTTTCTTCTAGACAATGATGATGATGTACATGAAAGTTGGTCAGACATTCCACAAGCACAACCACGGTTATAAAGAGGTATACTGAAGATAAGATTTTAACACCTGGATGTCTCCTTTAACCCAGCTCAGGAACACGTCCCCAAACGGACATCAAAAGTAAATCAGCAATGAGGAAAATCACCTGACCTTATAAGTGTCTCTAATAAACAAAAATGAAAAAGTGAAACAACTCAGAGTAGCTTTAGTACTGCATCCACTAACCACCTGCCAACCTGTCATGAATATTCAAACATCCTGGACCCTTGGGAGGGGGTATGCCCCAAAAGCACTGAGCTCTCCCCACCTCACCCCAATCAGAAGACTCGTATTACACCCGTGACATTTGCAGACTGCAAACCTGTCTGCCACACGGCAGTTTCAGTGTCCAGGTCGCTGGGGATTAATCATGACAATGTCATCTGAAGGAAGTTTATTCTGTGGGCTGCTGTACATGCCAGGGAAGTTAGAGCTGCTCCTTTATAACCGCTTTTGTTAAATTCATTTTCTCTATTCTGCATGCAAATTGCTTCTATTATAGGAAACAGCTGTTAGTGAGCACATCTTCTGGCTGAAAGTTTGAGATTTTTTTTCCCACCCTCTGAAGGAAATTATTTCTTATATATTAATAGTCCCTAACAGTCTGGTTTATAAGAAACTATTTACCAATGCATACCTCAATTACTTTTAAATGCAGTATTTTCATAAATAACAATAAACGATGTCGGTAGAGCACCCTGAGTTCTTAATTAGAAGCAAACAATAGAAACTTTTAATACACACTAAACACGCCAGAAAATCTGCAGCAATACACATATAAACTTACAGTCCCAATCTGAAAAAAGCCAAATCAGGCGAAGTAGTTTATTTATTTATTCAAGTATCTTATAACCTAAATCATTAACATGAGTTTCTAACCTAGTTCTTAAGAAGAAACAGGAGTTCAAACTAAGAAACATTTAGCCAGGGATAGCACATTAGACATAAAGCAATTATTGTTAAACTAACAGGACCACCTTTGGGACCACCTTTGGGACCTCCTTGTGTCACTCAGCAACACTTCTTCATTAAGAACCCCTGTTCCATCATCACTGATGCCACTGTGTCACCTTCATACAATCTAAGCACCCTAAACCCTTCAACTCATTCTTCCTCTCAATTGTTTGAGAATCAGATAATCTTAAAATCTATGTAATAAAAGTCTCAGAAGTGATTAAAGGGACGTGCATCTTTGGAAAGCCATCAAATTTTTTTAGGTGACAGTAAAGTGGGAGGATTAACATCCATTCTTTAAACTATGCAAATTAATTCAGTAGAAATCACTGGAAGGTCTCACTCCTGTCAAAATCCAGCCCAGATGTTAGCTCTTTTAGGATGTCTCCCTCGTTCGTCTTCTAAGCTCAGGTTGCGCTTATCACGTGAGTGCATTTATCAGACTGGCAAGATAACATTCAGTCACACCTTTCAGACTCCTCCACTAGACTGAGCCCCTTGAGGTCAGCAACCCCATTATTACTCATATCTGTAACTGCGGGCATTAACACTGAGCCAAGTAAAGGAACAAATGTTTGTTGTATAGAATTTTTAAAGACGCATGCCATGCTTCACTGATTTACCATTGCTAAAGAAGCTGTTTTCCAGGAGCACTCGAATTCCTCTCCAAACTCCCACTCCCTACAATCAACATGAACTTTTAAAAATGCGTAGAGGTGACAGAAAGTGTTCCACAGAGGAGCCTTCTCCCGAAAGCAGAGTACTCAACATGGAACTGGTTTTAATTCTGATAGTACCAGACTTCAAGAAACTGCATTAACAAATTGAGCCGGAAGATTCCCAGTGTCATTTTGAAACTAACATTATGGAGCCATAAATAACACGTCCTTGCTCCTCTCCTTCCACACACTACTGCTCACGTATTCCAAGGCTCTAACTCAAAATGTTCTCTTCCCAAGTGATCACATGTACCCTGAAGGTCTACCAGCACACAACACTCAGGCCTGAGAGAACAGCCCAAGGTGTGCATAAATAATGAGTAATTGTGGTTTTTTTCCTAAGACAGCTTCTCAAAAGTAGGCACACTCCCCATATACATATGCAGTACAATGCTAGCTATATCCATTGGTCATTAACCTATTTAAGTTGAGCAAAAAATGCCCACAAGAAAGGAAAACACACGAAGGGGGGGGGGAAGGTCGTATTTTGGTTAACATGGAATAAGTCAAAATCTTACTCATCACCTGAGATTTTTAATATTCTTCATTTAGGAGAAAACGGTTTCAAAAAAAACCCTGTGCTTGGTACAGGGAAAAAATGTTTCTTAGATGAATAAATAAATTTGTGTTATCATAAAGTTCATATACAGACACAATAAATAAACTTAAAAGATCCCATTGTTGGGGCGCCTGGGTGGCACAGCTGTTAACCATCTGCCTTTGGCTCAGGGCGTGATCCCGGCGTTATGGGATCGAGCCCCACATCAGGCTCCACTATGAGCCTGCTTCTTCCTCTCCCACTCCCCCTGTTTGTGTTCCCTCTCTCACTGGCTGTCTCTATCTCTGTAAAATAAATAAAATAAAATCTTAAAAAAAAAAAAAGATCCCATTGTTAACCACTTAAAGAAAGAAAGAAAAAGAAAAAGTAAAGAAACTCTTACAGATTCAGAAGACCCTCATTTAAAACTTAAAAAAAAAAATACCACTAGGCAATAGTTTTTTCCCTAATCCTCATGAAAACAGCTGGTAGATTCCTCTCCAGTCTGTTTGCTTAGACACTATGATTTATGCCCATCCAAATACTTTTGTTCAGGACATGGCCCAGCTGACCATTGATAATTATTGGTTTTACTTTATTTACGGTGCAGAACCCTTCAGGAAGGAACCACACTGAACTCTATATATAGACTGGTTATTACCAATGCTTTGTGCTAAATGCCCCTTCCAGTTTGAGCATTTTGTACTCCTTCCCTTCCTGCTTGAGTTCTGTCATTGCAGAGCTCCCAAGAAACAGGGGGCTGCCTGGCCCACTTCTCTGCCTTCAACTGTCCCGTGTGAGCATTAAGAAGTCTAGGGTTAGCATCTAGCAGTCTGAACACCTAACTGCCATTGAACGTGGTGGCCTCTGAACTTGTGACATTTTGAAAAGAGCAAAAATCAACAGTTGGGTTTTGTTTTTGTTTTTGTAAGCATACACACACACACAGGAACACACAAAAAAGGTTCCGCCACTGCTTCTATTCATCCCATTTCAAAACAGGTATTTATAAACGGCAAAAAATATTTTCCCCCTTTGGGCCACTTCCTCATTTCCCTGAAAAAACAACGAAAGCTAACATCAGGCAACTTTCAAGTTCCATTGTTGAGGTTTTTACCTTGTTATGGTGGTGGTTGTTTTTAATTCAAAAGCAATTCTAAAAACCCAACTGCTTCATATGCAAAAAAGAACTGTGGCCACACAAGATAAATGTCCAATTAACTTTCACAAACTTTTTTTAAAAATCTTACTTATTTAAGACAGAGACAGAGAGAGTGACAGAGAGCAAGGTGGGGAGGAAAGGGAGAAGCAGGCTCCCCACTGAGCAGGGAGCCCGATGCGGGGCTCAATCCCAGGACCCTGAGATCATAACCTAAGCAGAAGGCAGACGCTTAACCAACTGAGCCACCCAGGCGCCCCAACTTCCACAAACTTTTAAGAAACAAGCTGGATACAATTAGCTAACTGGACAGACGTGGAACACTGTCCACCTCTTCAGGATTCACCACTCAAGGACCAACTCAAATACCACCTCCTCTGGAGAGCGTTCTGCCAATATTGTAAAACAAAAATGGTAGTTTCCCTCTTCTGGGTTTAACCTCTCTTCTGGTTGATCCTATTAGCTAGTCCTATTGTATAAGCTACTATCAAGCTCCATCCTCACCCTGATTTAACTCTATGTTCCCAAGAGCTATAGCTAAGCCTCTAGCCACTTCTCATATCTTATGAAATGGAGTTGGGACAATGAAACATAACTTTAGTATGAACTTCAAAGTAAGAGATGGAGCAAGCTTGGCAGTTGAGAAGAAAGGCCTGGATGGCAAGCAAAGTATGAGCAAAGGCATTAGGAAAGTTCAACAGCATAATGGAGCAGTCACTATAAGCGGAAATGCAGAAAATGATGAAGAAAAAACAGATAATATGGATAAAGTTATACTTCTATGGAGAACCTCATACCACACATACTCAGAAAGCCCAGGTGGGCAAAAAATGGATTATATATATAAAAAAAAAAAGAGGGATCATTAATTTTGAAATGTTACAGAGAACTCCTAGATTTGGAAAAAGAATTCAAGACTCCAAACTGGCCATGTTGAAAAAATCTTAATGGTGAACATAAAAATGACTTCATTTGTTAGTAACTTGGAATCTTTACTTATAGACTTAGAATATTCCTAGCCTCTCTCTCCAGAGGGGGAGAAAAGGGGAGGATTTTTTTTTAATATATGCACATT
The DNA here is from genome assembly GCF_002007445.2 of Ailuropoda melanoleuca. Lineage (NCBI taxonomy): Eukaryota > Metazoa > Chordata > Mammalia > Carnivora > Ursidae > Ailuropoda > Ailuropoda melanoleuca. Next base: position 13,103,075 of record NC_048224.1, read on the forward strand.
TTTAGCTTTCAGAGCAGTTACGTCATTACAGTCAGCAAAGCCATCTAACAGAGGTTAATTCAATACATTTCACCTACAGAGAATGTAACTGTGATGTTAAAACAAGTGTGCCTTCATGATCGTTTCTTTAAGGAATGTATAACAAACGAGCCAACAAAATACAAAAGTTGCCCCAAATAAGACAACATTATGAATTGTTAGGAAATACTAAATATAAATACTCAATCTTACATCTTTCACTAAAATTGATAGTACTTCTATGAACTTGCCTCACAATAACTCAGTGTATGGCACTGCTTCAAAAACTGGCCTAGTGGAAATATATTTCCAGGCTAATCTGACAGGAAACAGCAAAAGTATATCTTCAGAGAAGCTGCAACTTAGGACAACCCTAATTCCTTCATTGAGAATTATTCAAATGGAAAAATCTTGAGATTCCTTTCTCAAAGATGACCATCATTTTTAAAGTTAAACCTTGGGGACACCTGGGTGGTGCAGTAGCTTAAGAATCCAACTCTTGGTTTCAGCTCAGGTCATGATCTCAGCCATGAGATCAAGCTCACCATGGAGTCTTCTGGAGCCTCTCCCTCCCCTCTGCCCCTCTCCCACCAAACGGGGTGTGTGTGTGTGTGTGTGTGTGTGTGTGTGTGTGTGCGCGCGCGCGCACACACTTGCGTGCATGTTCTCTCAAATAAATAAATCTTTAAAAAAAAAAGTTTAAAGTTAAACCTTGGACACAATATTTTTCAGAATACCATATTTCAGAAGGTCCATCTAGAAAAGCAACATTAGTACAAGGAAAATTGGTCTTCTTTAAAAGTAACTAAGAACCTCTCAGTATCTAGCAGAAGCATCTTCATTTCAGTGTGTATTACCACATCAAAAAGCTGGCCATCAGAAACACTGTTTCCCTTTTATGGCTTTTTATTATTTAACCAAATATCTAAGGAGCTATTGAAGAATCACATTTCCTAAAATAACCACCTCATGACTTCTGCATGTAGCAGAAGTAAACAACCCTTGGGACAGCCTCTGGCATCAAAGTTTTACCCAGTTTTACCCCATGTTTTACACTTGGCCCAGCTGTCACTAAGCCTGGTGCTGCTTTTTATTTAAAGGAGGAAAAAGGAGGCACCTGGGTGGTTCAGTTGGTTAAACATCTGACTCCTGGTTTCGGCTCCAGTCGCGATCTCAGGGTTGTGAGATCAAGCCCCACATGGGGCTGGCTCTGCACTCAGTGGGGAGTCTGCTTGAGATTCTCCCTCTCCCTCTGCCCTCCCCGCCCACCCAACCCCCATCCCGCACTCACTCGCTAGCTCTCTCTCAAATATATAAATCTTTTAAAAAACAAAATAAAAAGGGGGGAAAGAGATGTAACGTCTTTGCTTATAAAATTATCCTATTTTCTCATTCATACTAATTCAGTTTTTCTCAAGAATATTAGCCTAATTCATTCAAGCTAACAGGAACCATATAATCATAGGGCTACAAAGATACGGCGGAATTCTTGCTCTCGAGCAGATGACAATCTAGCCAGAGACACTGTTGCCTGAGTACATACTCTATGCCTGAGAAAAGACAGAGTAATGAACACAACTGACATGACCTCTGCACATATTAAACTTACATCCAGTGATGAGAGACAGGTTGGGCAAGGAGGAAAGAGGGAACACCCACCAAGAAAATATTGAGAAAGTATTGCGTAACAAGTGCTATGGTGGGAGATGAAGCAGGCTGGTGTGAGGAGAATGGAGAGCTCCTTTTTATTTTACATTAGTATTCCCTTCTCTGAGGAGGTGACCTTTAAGCTGAGACCGCTGTTGGATCAGGAGGAAACAAGTGCTATTTATGTTGCTTAGAGAGGAAGTTATGAAAACAACCTAAGGAAAGTCTGTCCTTACTGTTAGCCTCCAGGGCAGCTTAGCCCCTCACCTGGATTTTCTAACTGAGGTGAAGGCACTTCCTCCTTCCTCAACATCGCCTGCTTGGACTTCTCTTCCATCCTGAATTCACTATTTAACACTCACATAGGTTCGGCTATTCTGATTTCACAACCTTATTACTCCAATCTTACATTCTCCCAATGCTACAAATTTCCAAGAAAACATCATATCTACTTATAAAAATCTTCATTATGATTCTTCGTTGTGAAGGTTTTATTGGTATCAATCTTGGGAATTGTATTACCTAATCTTAAGTGATATATACATACATACAAATATATGTAATATATATGTGTATATATATTTAAATCTTTTCTTGAAATCTCAGAATTCTTACATGCAGTACAGAAGGAAGTGTCTAGACTAAGGAACACCAGCCTTAAAAAGCAGTGGATTTTAAATGCAATTTGAGAAAAAGAAAGATCGCAAATGAAAAGCTGTCTACTCAAGGGGAGGGAAACCGCACTACAAGGAAAACAATCACATGAGTCAGGAGAGAAAGGAATACAAGAGTGATGCCATTCAAAATAAGTTACAATTTTCTCAAACACATAGATACTCTTTTGAAAGGGATACTTTAACTGAAATAAAAAATGTTCCTTTAATAAGTGCACAGTGTATAAGAGCCACTTTGAAATGTGTTGCCCCGTTTTCTTGTACAGCATACAATTCCATTTTCAATACCTGCTTAATTCATACTTGCTAATTAATTTTTACTTTATCCCCTTCAGTAGGAAAAACAAATGCATCCAGGGAAGGAATGAAAACTGTTCTAACTTCAGAGGGAGGGTTAGGGACAAGATTTCTTTTCAACACCTTGTAGACTCTACTTTGTTCTTCAGTTTAGCATTTGGCACAGAGAGAGCCTATCCAAAGAATCTTAATTGATTTAAGCTCCATTAGATATTACAAATGAAGACCGAATGAGGGTGAAGCTCATACAGTGGCAATGGTTTAAACCTTGTGCATACAGGAATGTGGTTCCTGTCTAGCCTGACGATCTTTCTATCTCCTCAAATAGACCAGGGAAATTTTCTATCACCACCCTTCTAAGGCAAGGATTTTCGAACTATGGTTCCAGGAATCCCTACAGCCCTGTAGTGTATATTGCTTTCACAAAAGCAATAAGGTGTTTGTCCCAAACAATGAAAATTTAAACAGCCTAAGGACCAATCCTGAGTTTTAGATACAGTATTAGGGTCCCTTTGGGATCATGTGAGGGGGAAGAAGAAAAAGTGACTCACTGCAAACAAAATTTGACACTACTGTTTAAAAGTACATTAGAAAAATTAACCTATATCATTAAAGTCAATCTTCTTTTACAGAGTATGATTTTTTGCTTGCTCCTACGATACATGGTAGTGATCTACTATTTTCTGCCTATGCTGACTATAAAAGTGGGCTACATCGATTTCTCAGTTTGATTTGTAGCTCTAACATGTCTTTGGGCTAAACAGAAAGAGACAAGAACAGGAGAAAAACAGCTCCTACTCTTCTTTGTAGGCCAAATTTTACAAAATACCTTCTGATTAACAAATGCAGTGCTAATTGCATGGCACCTCTCATGGTCTCTGAAATCCAGGAATTACTTAGAGGAGGAAACAGTACAAATATAAATGAAAGAGAAATCAGAAGCGACTCACAAAAACTATTAATAGCCAGTATTCCAGATAAGAACTCACAAACTGAAAAGCTTAAGGGACAAACCAGGGAGCAGCAGAGACAGTCAGTCATTGGTTTAATTTTGGCTTGTTTAAAGAAAGTGGGTATGATAGTGTCCCCAAAAACAGGAAGAAAAGAGCACTGGAATGACTAGGAGTGATTCTAGAAAACGCTAATGAGGAAAAGATTAAAGTACAAACTGGCATGTTTGAGACACCCGCCACTGGATGGGTAACTGAATTAGGTATTTCTTCATGGCTCCTTTCAATCTTGAGATACTAAACAGTTTTCTAAAAGGAAGGTTAAAAAAAAAACTGGATATTGGTAAAGAATTTGGGAGCCAATGACTAGTAGCTTTAATCTCATTTGGAAATAACAGAGAATCACTTACTCTTTTGAGAACAGAAAGAAGGTATCCAAATAATGCACAAGGCACACTGACCATTGCTCCAAATAAACCAAGGAGAATGGGAAGTGAAGAAAATTGGGACGGAGTACGACGGAAGAGGAGGAAAAGAAGGCTAAAGGTTAAAATGCCACCATACCCCAAATATAAGCACGATGAAAGTTCTCAAGGATACTGCTGAAGCTTACTGTATGAATCATAAAAGTGTTTACTAACTTAAACCACAACAGGCCGCATTTCGTGGCAAAGGAAATTGTATGTAACGTGGAGACAGAGCTTAGCTGTCAAGAGCCAGAGCTTTTAAGAAGCTCTTTGGTTCAGATTCCACCTTGGACCCACACATAATACATTCTGTTCTCTCAGTTATAAAAATGGAGCTAAAGTGATTACCTACATCATATAGCTCCTTAAGCTTTAAGAGAGTATTCATGCTAAAGACATAAGTGAGATAATCCCTATAAAGCTTCTGACACTTTCTGGAAACTAGAAATCATCCAGTTACCTAACAGCAATCAAATTCAAACTGTAAGCATTAGAGAACTCATTTTGGACTGCTGCAAAAATCTGCCACCCCCCAAAAAACAAATATAATCTAAATATACATATTTACATATAAATATACATATTTATAATCAGTTTAATTAAACATTCTTAGACCTGGTTTTATTGCTGGCCTTCCAGGTTCTGGACAGAGATAAACAAAAAAAAAGAAAATCTTCTTCTTTTTGGAACTCTTCCAGCTCAATCCATCGCTAACAGTACTAGCAGTCGGTCCACACTGCCCACCCACTTCGAACTCCTAAAGCTCTAGTGAGGGCGCACTGTGAAAAAGGCAGTAAATAAAGCTTCCAACGTTGTGTATTACAAAACAGCAACACAAAGATACTGCAATAAAACAAACAAGTAGAAAATAGAGATGTAGGCGCGCCTGGGTGGCTCAGTCAGTTAAGTGTCTGCCTTCTGCTCAGGGTCCTGGGATCGAGCCCCGCGTCGGGCTCCCTGCTCAGCGGGGAGCCTGCTTCTCCCTCTCCCTCTGCCTACAGCTCCCCCACTTACGTGTGTACTCTTTTTTTCTCTCTGTCAAATAAATAAATAAATAAAATCTTTTTAAAAGACACACACAAAAGAAAGAAAAGAAAATATACTCTGAATTTGAGTCCTGTGGTGTAGCAAAAGAAAAATTAGCAAGGAGTCAAGACACAGGGTTCTGGCTCCATTTCTACCCCAAACTCACTATATGACCTTCGGAGAGTCCCTCTGACCGCTTGCTCCAAACCCTCCCTGGTCACACGAGGAACCATTCCACTTCAGAGGTGGCTTCCACAACTAAAATTCCAGTATTCCAACGACAAGTCCTAATGTGCTGCTACTTTTTTTTTTTTTTAAGATTTTACTTATTTATTGACACAGAGAGAGAGCAAGCAGGGGAAGCAGCAGGCAGAGGGAAAGGGGGGAGCGGGCTTCCAGCTCGAGCGGACTCCCTGCTGAGCAGGGAGCCCCATGTGGGGCTCGATCCCAGGACTCTGGGATCACGACCTGAGCCAAAGGCAGATGCTTAACCATCTGAACCCCACAGGCGCCCCCTAACGTGCTACCTCTATCTGAACTTGAAGGCAACGGCATTGTCCTCTTAAGTATCGTTGCTTAAGCATAAACCATCTATCAGTTAAACACCTCATCTGCTATAACACAATCAGGAAAGTGGAACAAAACAAGCAAAAGAACAATAAAACCAAAACAAAGACCCAGAATCACACAAAATTTTTTTTAAATATTTCCTGGTAAAGCCTTTTTCTTAAAGCAGAACTTTATTTTTATTAGACCAATAAATAAGTGAATATTTAATTTCCTTAACGGAGGCTGTCCCATTCCCCCCCAAAAAAATCTATAAATTAGATTTTCATCTTCTTGTTTCCATTTCAATTATGAAGTCAGATTAAATCCACCAAGTAAGACCCTGTTTTACATGTATAAACCAAACTAGAAATTTGATTCCTCAGGATCTTGATACAATTTAGTTATAGCAGCACATCAACTCAAGTATTAAGGAATGAAAGATCAGAACATACGGCAGCATTTATGAGAAACACCATGCTCTTAGAAAGCTAAAGTAAGAAATTAAATCAACTGTTTGCGTATTAGGAATAGCACATTATGTAAAAAGCCCTTGAGTGTTATGATTTTACTATATATTGCACTTGTAACACTCTTGTTCTTAATCACACTGAAACATATTACATTGCTTTTTCAATGGCATGCACCGTAATACAATGCACTCAATCTTAATAGTATTCCAGAGCAGCATGCCCATATGAAAGATAGGTTGATGAATAGGTTTATGCCCTATTCAAGGAGATGAAACAGCTCAATAGAAAGATTAAATAAGGCTCCTGCCAGTGGTTGAATCTTAAAGTCAAAGAGAAGAACACAACTCAAACCAAATGTTACAGGCAAAGGTCAAACAAGAGAATAATTAAGACCCTAACTTGAAGAGCTCGCTAATGTTCATTCATTCAGTGTAAATCAGAAGAAAAATTCCTCCTCTTAAAGTGTGATCGTACTAAGTTTCACTGAGTCAGTTCCAAAAGATAAATTATAAAACTGAATGAAGGTGAGCTGCGTCCCAAAACAACCTTTACAGGGAACTGCTCCTCTTATGAAACTAATGAAGCTTGCATGCAAAATTACACGGTAAAATCATTAATATCACCCTTCTAAAATTAATCCTAGATTTATTAAATATCAAATATTAATAGAAATATAGTTTGCTAAGAGCCTTTCAGTTCATTTTGTTGTGGAATTCTATTATAGCCTAATTCATATATATATATATAAAGATCAAGTTTACAAAGGGTAAACTAGCAATTTATGTTTCCAGAGTACTTTTTCTGTTTATTGACTTCAATGTCCAGCCACCAGTCCCAACCCATTCTAACAGGGGATCGAATTAAATGGGTGGTATTTCTCTCCATGTAAACATACTACTTACACAATGGAAATACTAACTCAGCTATAAGAAAACTTGGGTGAGTTATAAAATAGTGCTAAAACAATAGGAAAAAGAAAAGTTGCTTATCATGCTTGTAAATATTTTGGAAGCATTATAATCCCATCTGGAGAAAAACCTGGTTTATTTAAATTTATCATAAGACAACAGGTACATCTGTGTTTTATAAAAGTCATTCTCCTCATGTGCGGTCATATCCTACGTGGAAAACCCACTGTCTCATTTAGTTTCTCTTCCAAATGGTCAAATTTTTTGGACAATAACATCTAATTAGGATGGCACATAAATGAACTAAGTAAATCGTGTGAATTAATACACACATGCTTGTATCGTGCCCATGGAGCAAATACAATCAACCAGAAAAGGACCACCAAAAAATCAAACAAGCTTTTCCTACTCTATTAACTCCTTTTCCTTGTAATTCTATTTGCATGAAGAAATGCTTAGAGAGAAACTCTAAGTCCATCTGACCATAGTCTGGGGTCAGGGAGGGTGGAAACTAAACAATATAACTTGAAATATCACAAAAAGAAGTGTTTAATGTTTTAAAATGATGATTTATTTATAAATAAATACAACTGCTCTCATACATACCCCTACCCCTCCAGATAAACACGTACCATACACTGCAAAGAAGTCATTTTCTTTTCTACTTATGACAAAGAGCAGTAAGATATTTAAAGACAGAAAATTTCAAATAATTTCTTCCTTAGAGATAATAATAAAGGTATGATTTATTTAACACCTTTCACCAAGTCCCTGAAAGATCGCTGATGTCACATAAATCCATAATGTAAGGAAATAAGTAGCCCAAGAACCCTGCCAGCCACCCCTTTTCACAGATGGAATATGACAACTTAAGCAATTTACCCAGAGGTCAGGGAGCTAATTCCTGGCATTCAATCAATACATATTTATTAATGGCTTCTATGCCCAGCACTCTGTGCTGGATGCTTGGATGAAAAGTTACTTTCTTCTTTGTGCTTATTTGTGCCTTCTCATTACTATAATAAAAAAAAATGTTTAAAGCAATAACGTGATGCCGAATGAAGTTAAGAGAAATTCAGAGAAGAGCAAGGTTTCTAGAATTTGAAATATTTAAAAGTCAAGGAGAACTGAGATCAAGTTTTCTACTTATGTATACCTTCCACTATACACCTTTTCCAATGGGGGGAAAAAAACACCCAATATGTTCATAGTTGAATTCTGTAGAGAAACCAGATTTAGAGCTAGCAAATCTGTGTTCTCTGCCTGGCTCTGACATTTCCTAGCTCGAGTAACTAACTTTAGGCATGTTACATAACTTCTTTCTACCCCAGATTCTTCTATCCCTAAAATAACAAAAAGCATCACTGTGCACATCCAATGTAGTATTTTAGGTATGTTACAAGAAAATCATTTTCTAAATGCTAAATGCCTACCAAACATTAGTCTTAACACATGACTATTTTGCCAACAGTTATGCATACTTCCACTAAATGGAGTCAAAGAAAAGATGCCATTTAGCTAAAGTTTCTGTGTAACCAAGAGGTAGGTGTTAGACATTAAAAATACAGTCCCCGACCTTAAGAACACCTCCCACCATTTTATGGGTATAGGACTCCTACAGGATGTGGATATTATGCTCCATCACCAATAAAGCAAGGAACCTGAAGATCTAAAAAAAAAAAAAAATTAGGATAACACGATTCTGCTAAACTATTAAGATTAAATTAATGATCTAAATTTGAAAGTTTCTTTGACAAATATGGTTTACTAGGACTTCATATTTTAGTTTAACACTTCTGTCCTCACTGCATGGCTTTTAATCCCAGCTTCATTTAGATAATGTGTTGTGGCTACCAAAACGTATGTTTCTAGAGATTTGTTTAGATATTAAAAACCGCAATATTATTTAACTCTATTAGGATTTTCATTTGCCTTAAATTTATTGAGGTAACAAAAACTATATTAATAAGCTAATAAGCAAATTTTTCAAGTCACTAATGGATTTTTGTGGGGTAGATTAATCTTCTGTGATTCCCAGCATCACTACCTAATTATTTGCAAAACAAGTGTGTTGGTAGCCCTTCACTGACTCCTTTCACAAGCATTGCACTTGTTACACACCAGGACTAAAAATAAGCATGAATAAAATAAGTGCTTATCCTCAAAGAAATCATAGTTAGGTATTTTGGGTCCAGATCTCTAAATTTCAACTTAAGCCCCCTCCCCACCCATCCCCAGATTGTAACAGTAAATGAAAGCGCACCACCTAGTAGCAATAATTCATTTTCTGGATGGAACAAAGATCTATGGTTTTAGACTATCCATAGAGAAACCACATGCATGTTTCTAACGTTGCAGTTCTTATTAAAAGAAAAACTGTGCTCAAGCTATAATACAAATGCCAAGTAAGCCAAATTAAGAAATACATTAAGTTCTAAACATAACATTTCCTTAATATTAGTTCAGTAACTTAATGACAATTCGATCTTCTAGTCAACCAAAAGTCAGAAACCCTCACTAACAAACTTCAATTCTTTCCATTCTCTGTGGTGTTACTAACACAAGGAGAAGGAGCGGGGGGGAGAAGAAAGAAGGAAAAGAAGAAAAAAAATCTTAGCTAAAGCTCCGTTAGTTTAATTACAATAGAGCAGTGGTCTCTGGATCAGCAACGTGAACATCACCTGGGAAACTCGTGAGAAATGCCAGTTCTCCGTCTCTACCCCAGACCTCTTGAATCAGAAACGCCAGGGTACGTGGGCCCCAAGGATCAATCTTTCAGGCAATCTGACGCCTGCTCACGTGTAAAAGCTGCTGCCCTAGAGATGGTCTCACACACTCACCCTCGTCCAAGCAGAGTGGTTCTCTCTGTCTGTGATTCAGTTGTTTTCACTGCTTCAGTTACACAAGCTGTTTCTTCCTCCACCAATTGGGTAAATTACTTCCCTCATCCCATAAATTACACCATTTTCTAAAACGTCACTATTTTTGAAAGGACTGAAGGACTGTGTATAATTATCCCCTAAAATTTTTTTCCAACACTATTCAAATAATACAAAAATTCTTAAGACGCCTGGTTTCACCAACTGTATTTGGGGGAAAAAAAAAAACAGAACGAACGACAAAACAAAATTCTCAAGAGTAAGCTTATGATTCTTAATGTGATAATAGCACGAAAGGTAGGTCTGTTTACTGCTCATACAGATCCTGCCTAGGAAAACATGGACAAGGAACTTTCTAAACATCAGAAACTAAACAACAGTTGCTTTTCATTGGTTGGCAAGGAGTAGGGCTGGATCCAAAATTCAAGCCTAATCCACCAGATAATATGCAAACTTTTCCCATAAGAAATGTCAAGAACAGAGTAATCCCATAATGTCACTGCTATGAAAACCATAATCCCAAAAAAATAAAAAAGCAAAAAAGAACAAAAACCCAACTGTGCTAATAAATGCAAAGAGCAAAGTAGCTGCAGGCTGTTTAACACTCATGGACTCAAAGCCTGGCCCATGTACAACAATGAAGCACAATACATAAATAATTATTGTGCAACTTGCAAATTACTACTGTACTTTCTAGTCATTGCATAAGTAGAATTTATTGTACTACGCTCTTGACGTCTGTTCCTAGAAGGCTAGAGATGATGCCCAATAGAAGTGTCAAATGCCTAAAGACATGGAATAAAGTTGATTCCTTTAACTGATGATAAAATAACCAGCCCCTTGACACACGGGGAATCTGACCTTGCTGCAGCTGCTTCTGATTTGCAAGTGTTGGCTGGGAGTATCTTTTTCTGTCTCTTGGCTCCTAAACTTGCAATATATCATTTCTGAGGACCTTGACATTATTTCTATAACTCTTTAATTATTGGACTGATTTGAAACAAAAGATTCCTCAGTAACTTAAACTCAAGACCACACAGAAACTTTTATAATAACCTACTTAAATAAATGAGTTGAGTAAATTGAAGAAGGGGGTTTGGAGGAGTGGTAAAGAGCTTGCATCTGTTATAATGTAAATGCTAGCTAAATTTAGAAGGCTAGAACACCTTGACAATTAGCTTTGGGTAGATATTAATGACCAAATGTAGCTGTGAGCACTTTCATTTTCAATGACTAACTGACCCACAAGTTGTATTTATTATACTAAGCCAATTATTTGTCAAGTCCTTGCTTATAAATGTACCTACCGTATCTTGCCAGTCTGGTTCCTGTACATGAATGTTCTCACTCATATTCTACAAGCCTCAGTCTACCCCCAAAACCTTCTGCCTTCATTTAGGAAAGACCTTGAGCACCACATCTTAGCTTCTTTGCCATCCTGATTTCATTTCATCTTACACAGCCTCCTCTCTGATCTAGTTGTTAGCTCAAGAAGACAGTGCCCTACAAGCACTTTGACCAAATAGGGGGAAAAAAGCAGACCAAATAACTGTCCTAGGACTCTAATTTATTGAGAGTAATTTTCTCCCACAGCTTGTAAAGGGATTCTGAAGGCAACAACCATGAAAAGCACTTTAAATAAACATACTCATTTGCAAGAAAATGTTCTAACTATTTCTATTCTAAATCCCATCCGGACTTGTTGAATATTTTTAAATGGTCGATAGGTGCAGAGAACAGTGTTCTAGCCAATGGAGGCCTTTATTGTCATAAGTCAGTATCCGAGACTTGTGGCTGACCTAGAATAACTTGATTCTATGAATTCACCAAAAGACTATGAGCTTTTTATAATGGCCACTTATCAAGCCAAAGCTTTGAGGCTACTTGACATTATAAAGCAATGGCAAGAGAAAAGGAACAGAAAGAATGAAAAATCCATTGCCTTAAGAGTTGATTCATGCATTTTAAAGGTCGGTGTGATTTATACAACCTTAAGGCTCAAGGTGAAGTTATTTGTGCGGATGGGAAGGCAGTCTAGAAAGCAAAAATTCAAACACAGCAGAAATGCCAACCATTTGATTGGTAATGGCTATGCTTTCTACAGTAACTTTTTATAATGTGAAAGAGGGCAGCTAAACAGATATCCCTCAACAATCTACCTTTAAAAAGTCACATCATATACCACTAAGTCTTTACAAATTTTTACAAAGATTCACATCAAATCTCCCCTCCTAGAAGCCATCCTGCATTTTCTTAACTTGATGGTATAATTTCAAACTCTGAACTGTTGCATTAAAAAAGCACAAATCACCTCTGGTTAAGAAATATGCAAGAACGTGTTAACGTATTATAAACAATTTCATACAACCTGCTACTATTAGACTGCTGTATTAAAATGAGTCATGTATATTAAAGACAATCCAACAGGATCAGAAATACATCAGTTACAGTTGATTAAATATGGTGCTTGGCTCATTTATTAAAAACAAAACAAAACAAAACAAAACTAGCCCAAAGTCCTTGGGTCAGGAATGGAAGCCCCCATTTTCACATTAGTTTTATGGAAAAATCACACCGGACTTTCATTGCTTTGATTTACATTACCTACCTTTTCCAGGAATTTAGTATACCCTAAGTATGAGGGCTACTGACCCACTAAAGTAGAGTCCTCCTCCAAAATACAGATATTTGATTTTGATGGGTTGAAGGTAGCCATACCAGTAAAGCCATCAGTCAGGGTGTTGTTTCAGTTAGCAACAAAACTGTCCTACTGGAGCTAACCACACATTTTACTAATGCATATTTTCCTAAATAGCAAGCAAGAGAATGCTACCTAAAAATTTTCCCAAATGTTCCAAAAACAGTTAGGAAATGACTATCCCAACATTAATGCTTCTATTTGGAGAAGACATTTCTGGATAAAATGCCTTACGATAAATAAGGCTAACAAAACAGAAGGGAAAACTACTACGCACTCTTTTGGTTTTGTGCCATCTTCGCTATGAGTACTAAAAAGGCAAGCCAGTGGGTTTGTTTTCTAAACAAGCTAGAGAGACCCAAATCAGAGAAATACTTCTAAGCAGAGTCCCCAAGACAGCAACTCTACTTTGATGAATGTATCTCAGAGTCAAATGCATCATGTAGCAAGAGTTCTTCATAGACTTCGGCATACCTCATCCACACGTTCCTCCTTTATTATACTATGCTATAACTTATATTTATAGCAGCAGCCACTTGTAACATAGTACCAAAAAACCCCAACGAATTTACATCTTTAAAATAAAGTAATGGCACCTTGATTCAAAAGTCATGGAGGAACAGATGCCAGGATAAATGATAATATATAACTCTAAACCAAAAATTTAACAAAAAGTTCACAGAATTATACTGGAAGTTCTATTAATCATATCGTACCTGGTTGAAATTCCTTGGAAATGCCAATGAAATCCAATCTTCTAAGTGTTTAAAATGAAAAACATTTTACATTCTAAAACAATATCTTATCCTGAAGCCCCACTATTTCTATCTAAAAATAAGTGATGTCTTCATCCTAAAGATATTTCCTTAATTTCTCAACATTAAGCACAAATTTTTAATAATGAATAGATAAAATTATCAATTAGCTAAAATATCATGGTTTAAATTCATACCAATTACTATAGAGTATATTAAGGAATCTACCCTTAAAAACAAAAAGTCTTTACTATCTGTGAATAAAGGCCAGGCTTCAAAACCTATGGTCTTTTGTTTTTTCCATCATGTTATAAACATGCTATAAATAGTTTGACAGACAGTTTCACCTTTAATTGAACCAACTCTGACTACAACAGGGATATGGACTTTTGTCTCCTCCCTTCCCTGGGGCCTAGTGGGATAAATGCCGGAGGGATTCCACACAAGCTTTAGATGTCTTGGACTTAGACCCTATTTGTTTTGGAACCATGGGTTCCTTTCTTATTAAATTCTTCTATTTGCCACAAGAAAACTGGAATAAAAATGAAAAAGTCTAATGTGTTGACTTCAAGGTTTGCTCCATCAGTCATGATAGGAAATTTCAAGGCCTTTTTTGTTTTCTTTTTAAGGCAATAAACTCCACAAGGTGCTTACACTTTGTTGGTTTGTTTTGTTTTGTTTGTTTTGACTAGCATTTGAGACAGAATGTGAAACAGAGGTTCTGGTGTACAGAGGCATTGGGCTATGGACCCTGATGAAGTCTCACATCCCCGGTTAAAAGTCTTTGAAAGTAGGCGTCCCCAACATGGAAACAAACTCTGCCACCCAAAACTGAAGCTGGCTATCAACCTATCGGAGCAGAAAGGATGATAAAAGCGGACAGAAAAAATCCTCAGAAACCTCTCCTCTCCTACCTGCTCTGGGACCCAAGGCCCAAGCAGAGCAACACCATTTCTCCCCAGGACACAGTTCCTTCTATAAAACGAGGGGTGGAGCTGGTGTCTTTCCGCCTCCACCATCCTATTCAATGACACACAGCGAGGAACTAAAACGAATGCTGTGTGTTGCAGCTGCAAGCTCACTTTTACCCTAAAATGAGATGAGCAATCATGGGGATATAAAAGCTACAAAGAAAATCACAAAGAAAAAGGAATATTTTCTCTGACTGTATGTTCCATAGATTACTAACCCGTAAAACATTTAGGGTTTTTTTAAGTGGGTAGCAGAGGAAGTGCTGTTCCAGCCTTTGGCAACTTCATCCCTATTTATGACTTCCCAAGTAAGAAGTCCAATCATCATCTGGGCTGCATCCAGAAAAATACAGCCTTGTTCAAATACAAGGATATCCTCAGCCCTGCCTTAGAACTGAGTGAGTATGGCTATGGTTCCAGCAGGACAAGGTGCAAGAAGGTGCCTTGCAGCCCATCGGCGATCTGGAATTCTTACTGCAGTAGCTGCACTGGGGAGTAGCTACACTTGGGAAGTAGCTGCACTGGGGAGTAGCTGCACTGGGGGGAGTAGCTGCACTGGGGGAACAGCTGCACTGGGGAGTAGCTGCACTAGGGAGTAGCCCCTTGCTCCTCTACCTCTGCAGTCTTCCCTCTGATATGTGAACTGAAGTTAACATGACGTACTTTGCCACGTTTATAGGGCTCTATAAACACTGCCAGCTCTCACTGAACAGGTGCACAAAGGAGAGGGGAGGTGAGTTCTGTGAAAACGAAGTTGTTGTGTCTTGTGCAGCACCAGACTCAGGGCCGTGCACCATACGTAGCACAGAACAGGTGCTCAATAACCACCTACCAATTGACAGACACGCACCTCTTGAAAGTAAGCCAGAAACGTGACCCAGAATTATGGCTGAACTGCAGGGTGTGACACTGTACCCTGTCAAGGGACGTCTCAAACTACCCACCACGGTCTCATGAAGTCCTACCGGTCTAGGCTCAGAGAGAAGGCAAACGTATTCCCTTCTGCGGCAAACTTTCACTGCAGTTAAGACACAGCTCCAGAAGATGAAAAGAGCGCCGTACTGGGAATCAGACGACCTGGTTTCAAATTCTAAATCCACCACTTAATAGCTATGACCTGGGGCAAGTCACTTTAACCTCACAGGCCTCCTCCTGTGTGACGAGGGACTACTACTTTACTTCACAGTCTAGTTGCATTTGGAAATGAGGCCGTATTTGTGGCAGCACCTGGAGGGAGGGAGGGAAGAGAGGAGCGAGGGGGAGGAGGGAGGAGGGCTGGCTTCTGCAGAGGTGCAGTCCCACCTCTAGGAGCTCAGAACCCAGTCTCCCGCAGAGGGCTCCGAGGGGAACGGCAGCTGTGCTGGTGTACTTGAGACTCTGACAAGAGATTGACAGCACCTCATGACAGCTTGGATTTGAAGGCTCTCGATTAAAGAGATCCTGCTCTGCCCTCATCTGGCAGGGCCTGAATTTGTTTTCTCGTGCAATTCCTAACATGATGGAAAATTACCGGGGGGGGGGGGNGGGGGGGGGCCTTGGTGGGTCATTTGGAAAGAACTGCTTAAAATGGTTTCCTCTCTATAAGTTTCATGTTCTAATATGACATAATGCTGTTGACTGTTTGGGGGTTTTTTAGGGGGTGAGAGGGGAGTTGCTGGCTCTTTATATGTTTTTAGGTTTCTTAGGAAAGTTTTTAACTTTGTACTTGCACCCCAAGGCAATTACTGTGAAGGGTGCCTTTTAAAGCACTACAACTATTTCCCTAACTCATTTGCTTTTTATGCTGTTACTGCTGTTGGCCTCTTTACTTCTAAAGCAAACTATGTGTCTTTTTTCCTATAGCTTATCTTTATTATTATTATTATTATTATTATTATTATTATTATTTTTAACAAGAGGGAATACGGGTGATCAAACAAATCCTGAAAAAGAAACCAGATTTTCAAATCAGTGCCCCATTCTAAGCTAAGACCTTCCCTTGGGAGGAACTAACCCATTTGACTCAAAGGAAGCAGTTCAGAGACAGGAGAAAAAAATAAAAGCTTAAAGTCAGGTACTATGGTTTAAAGTTCTGGGTCGCCCCTAACTGGGTAAGTATGACATTTCAGGTTAAGTCACAACTTTCCTGTGACTCAGTTTCCTTAACTTGACATGGGCAGTAGTAATTTGTCCTAGCTTGCTTTCTGAGGATGCTGTAAATAACACCGTTTTGAAAAGTAAAAGTACACTAGAAGTTAAAGGTATCAAGATCCACATCTGAAATGTCACACAGATAACAATACTCATTTGTGGATATAACCAAATTTGAATAAACTTGTGAAATATTTTTCAGAGAAATAACGTACCACAACGGTTCAACTCCCGTAACTTATAACAGTGCTGCAGGACATATAATACAATAGGATGAATTATGTGCAAGGGTGAGTAGAAATTATCTAAAGCCTGTGCTCTGAACCACTGCAACACAATACTTCCCAGTGCTGAGTTAAGCTTCTGGTGTCCTTCAAACATAAAATCTGAAAATATCACAGCCTATAATAAGGTGCAGTCCTTTCTACAAATACAAAAGGTATTTTATCTGTTCCCTTCCTTTGCCAAACCCTGGACCTTCTCTCCCCCTGCCTTGGTCTTTGGAAAGCAGATTTAAGGCAACTAAGTAAGCAAAATGTAGAGGAAAAAATACCAGAGCTAAAATAAAATCAAAAGTTAGCAGGAACAAACCGTTGCTGCTTCCTTGACAGCCACACCATAGGCCACAAACCTGTGCAGGCAAAGTGAGGCCTTTCCATTTCAATCCTTCCTACTTCTGCAAAGAAAGAGGGCTTAGAAATAAATAAGCATGGGAAATAGCTCCTCCACTAGCCCCCGGGACAAGGCCTCCACCGCTTTCACTCCTGGCTCCTTGCCTTTCATCTGAATGCTTCTAGTTCTGGAAGTTTCCCTTCATGGGAACAGATCCACTTGAACCATCCTTAGGGTGAGTTGAGCAAAGACAAATTTCCGTATGGAAACTCCACAATGGTGGACTGACAGTTCCAGATAGAGCTGGTGTGCTGCTGATCTATTTCATCAAAGCTGCCTTGGCCAAGAGGGTCAGGATTCCTTTTCCTCCATGTTGGAGAGACAGCCTCACCGTGTGGGCTGGTCACTTCAGAACAATTTTGCTCTTTAAGACACAAGTGCATTTCTGTACAGCCCAACAGAATCAGAAAGATGACCAGTTAATTCACAAAGGACTCTTGCACTAACTCACTTGACAAGCCTTCCTATCCTTCTGGGAGCAAGAAAAGGCCATCCAGTAAGAACCCATTTAGGATCTCAGAGTGCCTCATGTAGTTACAGGTAGACAGTAGATGCTCAATTAGTTCTCCACTGACCGCCTATTTATTGAGTGCTAGGTGCTACAGATACAAAGATAGCTAGAGCCGAAGGACTCTGTTCAAAGAACAAGCCTGTAAATAAATCATTATAATGTCAGGATTGCAGTGTTAGCAGCAGTGGCAAGGTGTGAAGGTAGCACCCCCCCCAAAAAAAAAAAAATCACAGTGGGTTTCAGAAGAGGTATTCAATATTTAATAGATACTCCTAAAGGTAAGCCTTGAAAAATATTATTGTTAAAAACCTACTTATGATTCAAGAACCTAAAGTAAGAAGAGAGAGAATTAAAATGTGCAAACTATTGCCAGTCATCTGTTCCCAAACACCAAGATTTCCTCGATGAACTCTCAAAGAACAGTTTTGAGGAAACGGAATATTAATATATTTTTCCTAATGATGAACCAGAAGCCAGACAGCTGAAAACAACAAAATCAGCTAAATCTCCCACTAAGACTCTTGGCCAATTCTTGATTTAATTCCCCAACTGGTGTCACAACAGCCATTCTCCTATTTTCCTCAGGAATCTGAAGGACCTCAGACCCAGAACAATTAAATTTGAGACACCTAAGGAATAGCCTCAAGTTTCACAATTATCTGATTTTGTCATCCCTGGGGTCACTGTGAGGTACCAACTGGGAGTCAGGAATCAAATTGCTCTCTACCCATCCCCACCGCCCCCCCCCCCACCCTGTAGCTCCTTCTCTCAATAACATATCGCCAGTTAAGAATTCCACCCACTTCCAAAGCATGGAGCCCTGAAGAAAATTCAGTTACTTCACATCTATTTGAAAGAGGCTACAAGCTACTCATCAAAGTCAAGGTTGTGTCTGAAAAGCTAAAGCAGCATTTTTTTTTTAAGTCGAACAAAAGAAAAGTTCCTCCCTTAGCACTAAAAAATAAGCATTGCCACTGATTTTGGCCAAGATCACACTGTGGTCACCCACGTAGTGACAACTTCAGAGAACCAAATTTTAACTTCTTCCTTTCACTGCAAGGGTGGTAGAAGGTTTTCTATTCAGTAAAAGGACATAGATACAAAAGGAAATGATTTCAAGGGTCTATTACTCACATGAGGACATGATTCAAAAGAAGAGATTATGGATAATACAGAGCCAACAGTATGGGGAAAGAGTTGGCTGTCCATTAAAATAACTGTGGCGAGCCAAATCCTCACTACATGTTATTTCAACCACAGCCTCCTCTGGTTAACTTTCCTAAGATTTCACCACTAGAATCAAACTGGCAAACTGTCATTCAAAAGAGTATTAAATTCTAGGGCCAGAAGGAACAAGCAAGTCATTCAAAACACCTCTCTCTAAATCAAGATGGCCACACCTTAAAGCCAATTCAAATAAATAAGAACTTAATGGCTCCTTAAAATTATGCAGAGAAGGCATTTTTAAATGCCTAACTCAACTGGCATCATTTCTAGAGTTCCGTATTTCAGGAAATACTTATTTCTCACCTATGTCCCTCCTGCCACAGTTCATTCTCATTTCATCATTTTATGCTATCGTCAATCATATGTTATACAATTTTTAAGTACTTCATATATTTCACAATCTTTTCATCTCCAAATCAAGGAATTATATGTCCATTCTTCCTATAGTTTTGGATGACCTATAATTTCATGCTATCTTGGATATTTTTTTCTTAGAAATTACAGTACTAACTTTGAATTAGACAAGTTTCAATTAGTAGCTCTCCACTTTATTGTGCAAACAAGAAAACAACTTCCCTAATATGTAAGAGAGGACACATAAATGCAGACGATTTTGAATTTTGAAGATTTTGAAATTTCAGCTCCTAATTTTACCTTACTACCACGCCAAGACTATCAGCCTCTCCCAACCCTTTACCATCTAGGGTTGATGACACCTGTTTCCAGATGCTAAAGCCTCTGATACTCGGGGGGCTTTATGTCTACCTTCTTGCTCAAAACATGTACCCAGTGTCAATACACACTCCATTTGACATCTGAAACCTCCAACCTACACCTGTTGAAGAAATGTACTCCAAATTCAGTGTCTTCTCTTATACTGTCCAGTTTAACCATTTCTACAGATTCCTCTAGATGCTTGTTTAAACATTTATCTCCCAATGTAAGAAAGCTAGACTCTTCTTTGCTAACATCCTCTATTTCCCCATCTTAGTCACTCCTGAATTTAAGAGGTGATATCTCACACACACACACACACAGAACATATACCATTAGGAATTCCTACCTAAAACCAGTCAGGAGGTTTAACAATAGATTATCATAAAAATAAAGAGCTCTGTTAAGTCCCAAAAAGGAGAATGCATTTTGACTAAGATGATTAGTATAAGAGGCATTAAGGGATGGTTTCATTTTATTATTATGTTTTTATCCAAGAGGAGTTCCAACAATTGTACATTTCTCAGGTAATGAACCCCTCTCATAACGGGGTACGCCAAACATTTTACTTACCCCTGTTGCTTCCTATACTAATTGTACTTAACACATTATACTATACCTATTGACTCTTTATAATCTAAAAAACAGACCTTCTACCTCTTGCCTCACCCCACCTCCAGCTGTCTTTGCTGATCTTAGAATTAGACCTGACTATTCAGCTGCTGAGAATTGGAACTGACAAATGACAAGTAGTCATGGCTTCTTCAGACGCAAAAAAAAAAAAAAGGAGGGCAACAACTGTAAATCATTTCAGACCCTAAAAGAAAAATGACCATTCCATACTCAGTAATCCACATTAAGGCAATGATCAGAAATGTTCAATGACATACCAGCATGGATACTCATGTATCACTGAAGATAATTACAATTTTTAAAAGTAGAAAATATATATGCATACACAAAAGACCCCAAAGAGCCACAGCCATCTTGAAAAAGAAACATAAAACTGAAGGTATCACAATTCCAGACTTCATGTTGTATTACAAAGCTATGGTAATCAAAACAGTGTGGGACTAGCACAAAAACAGACACATAGATCAATGGGACAGAAAAGAAAACCCAGAAATAAACCCACAATTATATGGTCAATTAATCTGCAACAAAGGAGGCAAGAATATGCAATGGGAAAAAGTCTCCTCAACAAATCGTGTTGGAAAAACTGAATAGCTACATGCAAAAGAATGAAACTGGACCACTTTCTCACACCATACATAAAAATAAACTCAAAATGGATTAAGGACCTAAATGTGATACCTGAAACCATAAAAATCCTAAAGAGAGCACAGCAGTAATTTCTCTAACATCAGCTATAGCAACATCTTTCTAGATATGTCTCCTCAGGCAAGGGAAACAAAAACAAAAATAAACTATTGGGGCTACACCAAAATAAAAAGCTTCTGCACAGCAAAGGAAACAATCAACAAAACTAAAAGACAACCTACTGAATGGGAGAAGATATTTACAAATGACATATTCAACAAAGGACTAGTATCCAAAACATATAAAGAACTGATACAATACCAAAAAACCCCAAATACTCCAATTTCCAATTTAAAAATAGGCAGAAGACATGAAATAACATTTCTCCAAAGAAGACATACACAGATGGCCAAAAAACACATGAAAAGACGCTCAACATCACTCATCATCAGGGAAATGCAAATCAAAACTAAAAGGAGATAGCACCTCAAACCTGTCAGAAGGGCTAAAATCAAAAACCTAAGAAACAAGGGTTGGCAAGGATGTGGAGGAGAAGGAACCTTCATGAACTGCTGGTGGGAATGCAAATTGACGCAGCTACTGTGGAAGACCGTATGGAGGTTCCTCAAAAAGTTACAAATAGAACAACCCTATGATCCAGTAATTGTACTACTGGGTTTTTATCAAAAAAAATACAAAATGAACAATTCAAAGGGATACATGCATCCTTGTGTTTACTGGAGCATTATTTACAACAGCCAAATTATGGAAGCAGCCCAAGTGTCCATCAACAGATGAATAGATAAAGAAGATGCAACATATATATATATACACATATATGTATACCTATGTGTATATATATATATGCTACACATACACAACAGACTACTATTCAATCATTAAAAAGAATGAAATCTTAATATCTGCAACAACATGAATAGAACTACAGAGTATAAGGCTAGGCAAAAATAAGTGAGAGAAAGATAAATACCATATGATTTCACTCATATGTGGAATTTAAGAAACAAACAGGTGGGTGGGGGTGGGGGGTGAGTAGACACAATCCAAGGAACAGACTCTTAACTACAGGGAACTGATGGTTACTAGAGGTGGGGTGGGTGCAGGGATGAGTGAAACAGGTGATGGGGACTAAGAGAACACTTACAGTGAGCGCTGAGTAATAAAGGATTGTTGAAAGACAGTACTATACATCTGAAACTAATATAACACTGTACATTAACTACAAGGGGATTAAAATTAAAAACTTAATTAAAAATATATATGCATATGATTTTTTAAATGACAATCAGCAAAATATTAACATATTTCAAGTGTAAGATGCCACTGATTATAAACAGAGTCAACATTACTATATCCCATACTAAGAAGAAAATGCAGCCAGGAAAACTCCTAGTACTGATTAGTAGACATATCCCAATTTCAAAGATGTTAAAATGCAGACCTCACAATCTATGAAATACAGCAGTAATATCATTATAGTTGATTAACTATTTGCAGGCACATGAACATATTATAAAAGATTTGGCTAAAGACGGTGTGCACAAAAGGGCAATCCACCAAACTGATCTTGGAGAGAAATCTTATCAAGAAGTTTTTTTAAAGACTTATTTATTTGGGGGGGGGGGCAGAGAGAGAGGGAGAGAGAACCTTAAGCAGGCTCCATGCTCAGCATGGAGCCCAGTGTGGGGCTCCATCCCATGACCCTGAGATCATGACCTAAGCTGAAATCAAGAGTCGGACCCTAACTGACTGAGCCACCCAGGCGCCCCTCAAGTAAGTTTTATTTTCCTTCTGGTGTCACTGTATTTTCCATTTAGGCCTCTTCAAAGTTTTGACGAAGAAGATTTCATGGGTGAATTTTAATACACACTCCACCATGCTCTCCAAGTTATTCCTTTAGCCCTTTGCTCTTGGATTCTAACACAAAACAGTCATTCTACCATCATCACTCCGCACGGCTGTGCTGAGGAATGTCTCCATTGCTTAATACTTCCTCAGTGGATACACTCGACTGCCTACAGCTCATAGAACCAGAAAGCTTTCTATTCTTTTGGCCTTTATGCCCTCAGCACTGTGAGACTCTCCTTATTACCCACTGCCTGGGACAAACTTATTCATCTTCCAAAATTTGATCCCAAAATTACTCGTCTTTCCTATCTTCCCCACTAAGACTTTCTGGACATCTTCCTCATAAGCCCCCCACAAATTATAAATTTCCCCTCTATATGCTATATATAAGCAACATTTTATTGCACTTGAAATTTCCTTCTTTGGTCCCCTACTAGTCTGTAACCTGTAAAATCTATAAAAAGAACCACTTTTTTTTTCTTTAATTCTGCTTGGTATTGCCAAAACCTAGTATGGTACTTACCCCAAGTATTCAAAACATTTGATGAAGTACTGAAAACAAATTGCGAACATAAGAACACTATGACCCAGAAAACAATAATTATATAATCACATTCACATCCTGAACTCAGTTAAATATTTTCAAAAGATAAGGAGTATGGCAAAGGTCTTTGAAAACATAAATCAAACTTATATATAAGTCCCCTGGTGCAAAAATCTATATTTTTCTTAATCAGACTTTTAAAGCAAGAGCATATTCATGACTCAGTTAATGACTGGATTTTATATATCTAAATTGCTTTTAATTGGTAAAATTCTCTTAGGGAAATATAAATCTCACACATGATTTCAAGATAGTTTTTCACTAACTGGCTCCTAGAATAATTGATTTATATAAATAAGGAAACCTAAACAATACATCTTATTTTCAAGTAAGTTATTTGCTGTGATATACCTTCACCTGCTTATTTCTCATGTGCTCCAAAAATAAAGAGCTATGAAATGTTACGACCATAATAATACAGTGCAGAACACTAAGCCAAGACATTTAAAATCACCGATCACATAAAAAGAGGTGCACAATATATTTTATTGCTAAGTTTCTAAGACGTTACTATACTTTCTGCTTTACATTATCCTGTTTTTGTAAAGGATATATAAACACATGCAGACATGAGTGCGTGCACACAGAGTGATTAAATACCTACAGAAAAGACTGGAAGGGTAAACAACAAACTTAACAGTGATTTCCCCCTCGGAGTGGGATTTGAAAATAAGGACAGATTTTTACATTTTTTAAATGATAAATAAATCAGTGCCATTAATTGTAATTGCACGGTGCAAACAGACTTCACTTGATCTAAAATGTGCCCTGTGTATGTACAACACGTAAATATACAATTGCCAAGATAATGATAAAATAATATTAGATGTCTGCACAAGTGTACGTATTATTCTCAGCCATAAAGTAACACTTCCCTCACATGCAAGCCATAGTTAATCATACATTTCCTAAAACGCATTTTTGTCTGTCATCAGTTACATTCAAGTGTTGAGCTCTGCTTTTTTGTTTGCCAAAATATTTTCACTGAACTCTTGTATGCCTTAAACAAGAATGACCACTAATACCAGCATGATTCAAAATTGTTTTGAAAACCCCAACACATACAATAAATAGAACAAACAAAGATGGTCCATACATAATTACTTGTAGAATATTACTGTCTATTTGGGAAAACACAGTAAGTCCACTGAAAAAGTATTGGAACCAAGAGAATCTCCAGAAATAAGGTAACACAAAAAAAATATATAGCTTTCCTCCATAGTACAATAATCACATTCTGGAACACCTACCTCCAATATACAATGGAACAAAGGGCTCCATTTACAAAAGCAACAAAAACTTAACAAACTCAAAACACATATTACCCATAAATAAAGCTATATCGCTTCACTGAGAGAGATACAAGACCTGTATAAATGAAAATATATAGCATGCTCTTAGATAGGGAAGATGGAATATCACAAAAAAGGTTAATTTCCCATAAATCAATCCATACCTTTACCACAATTCCAACAAACATCCTGTCTTCTGTAGGCCAACACTAACAGAAAGCAGTCTTCACAATTAACAAGCGAAATGGGGGAAGCCCGCTAACTGGCAACCCTCCAAAGAAAAGAGCAGCTAGTAAATAAATATATGAAAGGATAGTCCAACTCGCTGGTTTAAAAAAAAAAAAAAGCAGAAGACAATATATCTAAAAGATTGGCAAAGAATTTAAAATAAGATAAGGTCACACTCATACAACGCAAATTGGTATCAGGTGCATGGCAATAAATCTTTTGACTTATTCTTCAAGGGCCAGCTCATGGTTCGCCTTTATGAAACTTTCAACTGTCGGGAAGAGCAGCCCCTACGGCACTGTCACTACTGCAGGAGAGCCCTGTGCGCTCACTCTTCCAGGGGATGTCTAAGGCCTCCGTCAGCTGGTTTATTCCCCCAAAGGCAAGAGATGCAAGTCTTACTGTCTTTGTAGCAGCATTTTTGATTAACAGAAAACTGGGAGAGAGAGGAATCTGGGAGTCAACAAAAACCCACTTAGTTACCCATGACATTCTATAAAGACAACAAAACCAGCTCCACTTCAGGAACGTTATAGAAATGCATCACGGCTATTGACTGTTTTATGTTGAGATTCTAAAACAGAATTACTAAATCAGAACATGCAAAAACAAAGTATATATACACACATTTGTCTTTGCTTATTACCTAAAATCATGGCAGAAAGGGCATTAGCTGAAAAGATGCTGAAGCTGGTGCATAAAAGTTGCAAGGCAGAAACAGTCAATACTACAAGGTCCCCCGCCTCATCTTTCATTCGCTCTCCTGGTCTACCACAGGTAAGGAACAAAGCGGTAGAAGCGCTTCTTGTGAAACCGCAGTCTCTATTTGTCTTTAACTCTGTCTAGCCAAGGCTATTTAGGAAAATCATAGGACCTTCACTACTGTAATGAAATTCTATTTATACCCAACATATCATTCAATTGTTTACAAAATGAATGCAATCCTGCCTTTGGAGAAGCTTACAGCCACTCCTGAAAAAACAACCTAACCAGTTTTGAACTCAAGCCATGCTTTGCCAAAACCCAGAAAATTGCTTTATATTCCCTAAGGAGTATCAGTCAGGAAAACTTCCATCATCCTACAATGAGAAAGAAGACCATTTGCCCCCATTCTAGGAAAACAGTCGGTCTGTACCAGTAATGTAGTTATCAGGCAAAATATCCACAACCCAAATGGTATAATTTATAAACATCTAACTCTTATCAAACTAATTTCAAAACAACTTTGTGGCATGTGAGACATATCTATGTCAAAAATCAAGACATTAGCTGTCTAAAAAAACAAGGAATTATTCCACTGAACTCTAGGAGCCACAGACTAAACATTCAAGATGGGAAGTAAAATGATCCGAGGAAAAGCCAAATTGAAAAAATATACATATTTAAGAGAGATGAATATCAGCAAAGGCCATAACTCAAAGTTCAAAGCTTTATTTTCTTTTCTTCAAAGACATAGCATTTTAAAGACAAGTTATATTCATATATTTCCCAGTGTTCAAATCCTGCAGATAAAAAGTAATCAAATACACAAGGCAGGTAAAGGTTACTTATTAATTCCCTAGGCAGTAAATTTAATCTGATACCTATAAATCAACTCTTCCTCCCTGCCCCCAGACCATACCCCCACTCACGCCTTGAAGGATAAATGTTTTGTTAAGGTAAACATTATAAAAACAAATCAATTAAGTCAAATTCATACAGACAGAAAGTAGAATGGTGGTTGCCAGGAGAAGGGGGAGAAGGGAAAGGGGGGTTGTTGTTTCCCTGCATACAGACTTTCAGTCTGGGATGATGAAAAAGTTCTGGAGATGGATGGTGGAGAAAGTTATGCAACAATGTGAATGTGCTTAATGCCACCGAAATGTATACTTCACAACAGTGGAAACGAAATTTTATGCTATGTATCTTTTACAATTAAAAAAATTAATAATCATGGGGGGCCTGGATGACCCAGTTGGTTAAGTGTCTGCCTACGGCTCAGGTCGTGATCTCACGGTCCTAGGATAGAGCCCTGCACGGGCCCTCTGCTCAGAGGGGAGCCTGCCTCTCCCTCTGCCCCTCTCCTCTGCTAGTGCTCACTCGTGCTCTCTCTAATAAAATCTTTTAAAAAATTAATAATCAGACTGGTGATCTCTATAAGACAAACTGAACAATGTATATCAATTGAAAGAAAACTAAAAAAATGTCAAGAATTTAAAAGACTCTAAATAAAGAGTGCTGATCCCTCTCCTGATTATACACTAATGATCTCAGAAAGAATGATAACTTCCTCAACAAATTATAAATATGATACTTTTAACTTATTTAGATAACATGGATAACTTTTTAAAAACAGTTTTAAAAAATCAATACATAGGGGCACCTGGCTGGCTCAGTCAGTGGAGCATGTGACTCTCGATCTCGGGGTTGTGAGTTTGAGCCCCATGGTGGGCAAAGAACTTACTTAAAGAAAACAAACAAACAAAAACAACAAAAAAAAAAACCCACAGAATCTGATTCTTTCAAAGAGCTTCTAAAAGATGTGTTCTCCTGGGGTGCCTGGGTGGCACAGTAGTTAAGCGTCTGCCTTCAGCTCAGGGCGTGATCCCGGCATTATGGGATCGAGCCCCACATCAGGCTTCTCCACTGGGAGCCTGCTTCTTCCTCTCCCACTCTCCCTGCTTGTGTTCCCTCTCTCACTGGCTGTTTCTCTTTCTATCAAATAAATAAATAAAATTAAAAAAAAAAAGAAAAGAATTATTTAAAAAAAAAAAAAGTGTTCTCCTGAAACGAAATTTGGTAAAAGAAAGCCTGAATTCAGTTTATAGGTAGTGAAGGAAAAGAGCAAATGCCCAGTTTTCCATGAGAGAAACTGGATTGCCAGATGAGTCTGCAAAACATACAGAAAGATCAAAGGAACAATGAATGGAGATTGTTGATCCTAGATTTTTTTTTTAAGATTTTTATTTATTTATTTGACAGAGAGAGACAGCGGAAGAGGGAACACAAGCAAGGGGAGTGGGAGAGGGAGAAGCAGGCTTCCCGCCGAGCAGGGAGCCCAATGCGGGGCTCGATCCCAGGACCCTGGCATCATGACCTGAGCTGAAGGCAGTCGCTTAATGGCTGAGCCACCCAGGCGCCCCTTGATCCTAGATTTACACAGAAAGGCATTCTTGAAAAAACTGACCCAGCCAGCCCTCATTACCAAATTCAAAGGCATCAAAGTAAGCAAGATACTTGGGTAAAAAGTGTTTAAACTTTTTGGCACAAAGGGATTATTTCATGTTATGCATCTTTTTAGGAAGGGGAGGATAGACATATATTTTTGGACAACATCTGAGCGTCAGAAAAAGCAGAAAAGATTCCAAGACATCACTTATGAATGAAAGGAAGTAACAAAGTGAACACTATTCCACAAAAGTATATTAAATAAACTCCTCATTTCTCTTTGCCTCATACAGGATTAAGGTGGCAGAGGTTATAGGGGGGTGGAGGTAGGAAGGAGCCAATCTGATGGAAAGAGTATAAGAAAAAAAAATTTTTTTTTGATTTTAAGGAGGAGGGTCCCTGAGACAAATAGGTTTTCAAATCTACAGACTGGCCTATGTAAATATCTTTAAAACGCTGTCATTAAAAGGCTTAACCCGTTTTCAAAGACCTTGGCTTCTTTAAGGTGATGACTTATACTCTTCTTTCTTGGCAGGTCTCCAATAGGTCTGATTAAAATCATTAAAGGAAGTCCTACATTTTTTGATTGGGAAAATGTCCCAAAATGGTAAAAGGAACGCTGAGTGATCACCTTGCCAATCACTGTGGTCACAGGTTCAGTAGTTAAGGATGCCACCCTGAAAACAGCAATAAGGGCGCCCCATTCTGACGGGGCAGGTGGACAACTTCAGGTTCAACTACGGACAGTATGCTCTACTGACAACCCTTCTTCAAATACAAGTCACAGGAGACACAGCTAAGAGTACATTAAAGACTAGCAAATCCTTGAAGAGTACAAGACAAAATAACTCAAAATTTCTGTTCCAATAACAAAAGGTTGCTGGCAGTCAATAACACAAGAACAAGTTTTACCTCTGTGATTTAATGACAATGAAAAGTAGGGGAAAAGGTAAGGGGAAACTAAATGTAATTAATCATCCCAGAGTGGTACCAGAAATATGAAACAAAACTCCTACAGTACCTTTATTAATTCTAAAAAATAAAATGAATAAAATCAAAACAGAAATTACATTCAAGCTATCAACCAACGGAGGTATTTAAATAAATCCATGGCAAGCCGTAAGGTCCTAAAGATAGAAAAAAGTAAGGAATGGTGCCTACCAACAAGGGATTTACAATTAACTCTCTACTT
The DNA here is from genome assembly GCF_002007445.2 of Ailuropoda melanoleuca. Taxonomy (NCBI): domain Eukaryota; kingdom Metazoa; phylum Chordata; class Mammalia; order Carnivora; family Ursidae; genus Ailuropoda; species Ailuropoda melanoleuca. Next base: position 13,132,230 of record NC_048224.1, read on the forward strand.
CTTAGGTGAAGATGTGATTTCTTTCATCACTGCCAGTCACCTCCCAAACTACTCCTCACTACCATTTCTGAGCACGATCAGAGGCAGAATTCTGAAGCTGTCCCCAAGATTCCTGTCCTCTCATTATTCAGTCAAACACTAATCTAGGTACTGCTGTGAAGAGATTGTGCAGATGTAATTAAGGTCACTAATCAACTGACCACAGGCTCTAAGGATAACATGTACTATGCAGATGGTCCTGAGCTCATCACATGAGACCATGAAGCACAGAACGTACCCCAGCTCTAATCAGGGAGACGTGTGGTACAAGGGGAACAGCAAAGATGCAGCAACAGGAGAAGTCAGAGAAATTTCCCAGTGTGAGAGGATTTGCAGAGCCCTTGCTGGCTCTGAAATGTAGGCACCCACATGCAAAGGACTGGAGGACTCTCTAGGAGCTAAGACTGGCCCAGAGGACAGTTTACAAAGAAACAGACACGAACCGTACAACCACAGGAACTGGAGGCTGCCAACAACCTGAATAAAGCCTGGGAGCAGATTGCTCCCTGAGCCTCCCAATAAACAGCCTAGCCAACCAGCACTTGAATTTCAGGCTCATGAAACTATCGCAGAGAGACCAGGTGAGCTAATCCCAGCGTTTAATCCACAGAACCATGAGAACAATAATTTGTGTTGCTTTCGGCAGCTCTATTTCTGTTCATCTGTTGTGGCAGTGACAGAAAAGTAACACAAGTACTTCCATAAGAGTGCTCAGACGCAACAACTCCTCTCATTCTCACAACCACCCTGAAGAGTTATCTCCTTCTACTGCACAGATGAGGAAGCAAAGGAATAAAAGTGTTACGTAACCTGCTTACGCCCAGAGTTGGCTTTAAGACAGCTAACTGGCCCATAACACTGATGAGTTTAAAAATTCAGGGCACGTGGGTGGTACAGCAGGCTGAGCATCGGACTCTCGGTTTGGGCTCAGGTACTAATCTGAGGGTCGTGGGATGGGGCCCCACAGCCAACTCTGCACTGAGCGTGGAATCTGCTTGCAATTCTCTCTCCCTCTCCTGGTGCCCCTCCCTGAATAAAATCAATAAATAAATCTTTTTAAAAAAATTTTTTTGGCTAGAAGATGACTGGATTTTACTCCACAACAAAGTAACTTATTTTTAAAGTTCAAAAAGAAGAAGCTTTACATAGTTTCAAATGAAAAAGTTCTCTAAATCAAAAGGACAATGTCCTTTTAGCAGATATAATTTATAATGTCCTTACAGCAGATAACCTGACAGAAAAAACTACATTGCTAAAAATAAATACAAACCTATGTAACCACACATTTCTTCCTATATATTCAAAAATCAAGATGGACATTTAGTCAATAAGAGGTTACGGTTCCTCCCCACCCAGCAAGAGCGCAAAGGGGGTGGGGGCAGGCAGAGGGAGAGGGAAAAGAGAGAATCTCAAGCAGCCTCCTTCCCAGAAAGAGCCCTACATGGGACTCAATCTCATACCCTGAGATCATGACCTGAACCGAAATCAAGAGTCCAAAGATTAACCAACTGCGTCAACCAGGTGCCCCTAAAAAGTTCAGTTTCAATGTAAAATCACTTTTCTTTTTATTCTTAATCCACAAACCCATTAAAATTTGGCATTTATAAATGAAAAAGTTAAGGGGTGTCTGGGTGGCTCAGACGGTTAAGCACCTGACTCTTGGTTTTGGCTGGGGTCATGATCTCAGGGTCATGGGATTAAGCCCCACACTGAGCGTGGAATCTGCTTGAGATTCTCTCCCCCTTTGCCTCTCATCAGACTGGCACTCTCTCTCTAAATAAGTAAATAAATCTTAAAAAAAAGTTAAAGCCACATGAGAGCTTTTTTAAAAGAGGAGGAAAATGAGGCACAGCACCACATGCACCACACGATACGATCGCTTATATTCCTGCTCAAGAAAGCAGAAAATTCCAGATAAAAGGCAATAATATGGAAAGAAATCAGGGGGAAAATACAGGCCAAAATTGAAATTTTGTCTGAAAAGGCAGACTCTGAGAGACAATCACGTGCAATGGTTTTACAAGATGATTAAAATGTTTCCTAATCTTCAAAGGGTTACTGCTAAAGACAACAAAAAATTTAAGAACAATTTTGGTTTTTACTCTTTGAGATTCAGTGAAAAATCAATTTGGAACATCAAAAACTATTATATTCTGAAACAGTAATTAGCAAAAGTACAAATGGGGAAAATATTCTGGGGGGAGAAGAAAACCTTTAAATAATCACACAATACACCTGGAACTTTATTAATCAATAGCACTTTCCTCTAGTGATAATTTTTTGTGTGTAACTTTTAACCTTGAAATCTTGATTCCCAGAAAATGAGGCAAAGATTTAGAAACACAGAAGGTCCTTGGTGGATGGGATACATAATTTCCTCTACACACACACACACACACACACACACACACACACACACACAAACGCTGGATTTCCAACATGTAATGTGAATTTATGTTGTTAAATAAACACATATTTGGTGTTTTATATACAAATATTGTAGTCACATTGTTTCTACATTCAGTAATATTTTTAAAATAGCCTCTTTAGATAAAGACAATTTCTAGTCTAAGAAGTATTTTTAAAAGTTTAAATCTAGCACAGTTAACAATTTCAATGCTAATGTCCTATTTTTAAACATCTTTGTCATTATGAATTATGTATATGCATTGACATCAATCATTAATCTGCAGGTGTTCCTAATGTAAATTGCATATACCTGTTTAGATTTCTTCCAAAGGTTAGTAGCATACTAATTCTAATTAGAAAAGTAGGCACCAAGATCTTTTTTAACCTGAAAGCTTTGCAAAACTGAATGGGCTAGGAAGGGAACTCAAAGATAATCTGTTTATATCCGTTCAAGTTGAATGGTAGCTTCATAGATGTTCATTTTATTATTTTGCTTTTTACCTTACACATCACTTATATTCTCCTGTATGTACAAAATATCATNACGGAGGAGCCTGATGTGGGACCCGATCCCATAACGCCGGGATCACGCCCTGAGCCGAAGGCAGACGCTTAACCGCTGTGCCACCCAGGCGCCCCAGAAAAGTAGGCACCAAGATCTTTTTTAACCTGAAAGCTTTGCAAAACTGAATGGGCTAGGAAGGGAACTCAAAGATAATCTGTTTATATCCTAGTTCAAGTTGAATGGTAGCTTCATAGATGTTCATTTTATTATTTTGCTTTTTACCTTACACATCACTTATATTCTCCTGTATGTACAAAATATCATATTGTTAAAAATTAACTTGTAGGGATGCCTGGGTGGCTTAGTTGGTTAAGTAGCCAACTTTTGATTTTGGCTCAGGTCATATCTCAGGGTGGTGAGACCCAGCCCCACATCGGGCTCCCCACTGGACACAGAGCCTGCTTAAGATTCTCTCCCTCGGGGCGCCTGGGTGGCACAGCGGTTAAGCGTCTGCCTTCGGCTCAGGGCGTGATCCCGGCATTATGGGATCGAGCCCCACATCAGGCTCCTCCGCCTATGAGCCTGCTCCTTCCTCTCCCACTCCCCCTGCTTGTGTTCCCTCTCTCGCTAGCAGTCTCTATCTCTGCCAAATAAATAAATAAAATCTTAAAAAAAAAAAAAAAAAGATTCTCTCCCTCTCCCTCTGCCCTTCCCCATAGAGCTTCTTTCTCTCTCTTTCCCTCCCCCCCATAAAAAATTAATTTATAGTTGAATAAATTCTTCAAAATAAATCACAAACATAAAAATGATGAAAACAGTACTTCATGAATTCCTAGATTTTGTATAAGTCCTAGATTCAAGGCCTTGGAATTAACTGAAAAAATATTCTTTACAGACATTTCACTATACAGAAGAGATCATTACAATCCAGAAAAATTAAAAACTACTTGAAAACTAGAATTTCTCAACTAAAATAAGAAATGGTAAAATATAGATAGAAAATATAGCTTATAGATCTGGTGTTGCAAACCTGTTCTGGCTGTAAATCTATTACTAGAAGACACTAGGGCAACTAAAATGATGTGGGCTAATTAGAAGTTTGGGATTGTTTGAAACTTTATGGAGCAACTAGGATGGATTTATGGCTTACCTATCAAATTGACTATCTTATGTCTAAAATTTGGCTAAGAATAAATACTACAAATCAGTCTATAGTCTGAATTGTGAGACAGTTTCTATTTTTTTTCTATTGCAGTATTATTCTTGTTTCCCTCCTTTTTTTCTATTTGTTTAGTGAATCACAACTACCTCGATACATTTGCCCTAAATTAAAGTTAAGATGGCTAGGAGTTAAACATTATAAGTTATTATTAGAAACCTTATCTTCAAATGTCCTCTTACTCTTATTTACTAGCAAAATATTTTTAAAGGCATTTTCCACATAACTTATTTCCTTAGAAAGAATCCAACCTATCAAAACCTATCAAACGACCAATTTCTAGCCCTAATTTTTTTTTCCCTTTTCAACAAGTGTTAAAAACAGGTGTCAAAGACAGAACCAGGTTAATCTGACCTGTCCAACTCCAGCTTAGCTTTTAACACCTTGTCATAACATCCTTATCTTTTAACACTCAGGAAGGGTTAGTATTTCGTTGTAAACAGTCCCTCAACTTCACAAACAGCTTTTAAGGAAAGGTTTCCTATGAGAATATGAATTTCAGTTCCGGCAATCTGACCTAAGAAAATTCTGATCAAAGAAAAGTATTACACAGAGATGTTCATTATAGTATTATTCATCTTAGAAAAACATATAAATCCACTTAAATGTCTAGGAAGGAATGACTACCCAAATGATATTTCTTTTATAAGTGGAATATTATGCAGCCATAGAAGGTAACGTTCACCCAAAAAAAATGTGCAATCATATGGGAAATATATTACATTACAGTGAAGAAAAGGGCGATTATATTTTTTAAACTACATAGAAAAAAAATTACAAAGTACATTGGGTTTTCAAATTTTTCTTCTCTTTTCCCAAATGATCTACAATGTGCATGTATAATTGTTTCATCTGTAACACCACAGTTATTTTCTTACTGTTCATACTTTAAAATATGTTACTGTCAAACAATAAAAAATAGAAATAAAAACAGGGGCACAGTCAGTTAAGCAACCGACTTTTGATTTCGGCTTAGATCATGATCTCAGGGTCGTGAGATCGAGCCCCACATTAGGATCTGCACTGAACATGGAGCCTGTTTGGAATTCCCTCTCTCCCTCTCCCCCTGCCCCTCCCTCGCTCCCCCTCTCTCTAAAAAAATAAAAATAAAAATAAAAAACACTACTGTCGTTTTAACACTTAGCCCCATGGAGTGCACACCTCCTTCCTTCCTTTTCTAGAACACATACTTCCATACACGTGACCATCTGAAACACACACGAAAATTTTTCAGGTATCAACTATACCCTCAATCTTTTGGAAGATGCACTTAGGAAAGAGCTCATTTATTATCTGAAGACTACTAAACTATCATAGTTAAGATTAATTTGGCTATCAGTTATCCTTATAGTAGATAAACACAATTTGACTTCCAGAATCCCTGGGAATTTTTTCCCACCTGTGTCAGATCCTGTGGGATTTTCATGTTGTGGATGATTGCTATGGTCTGTCACATCATCTACAGAGATAATAATAACCATTTGGTTACATCTCTCCCCATTCCTCAGGGAAGATCAGATTTATGCATGAATCCAGAAAGTTTTAAAGAGGTTCATTTTGGGGCGCCTGGGTGGCACAGCGGTTAAGCGTCTGCCTTCAGCTCAGGGTGTGATCCGGCGTTCGGGGATCGAGCCCCACATCAGGCTCTTCCGCTATGAGCCTGCTTCTTCTTCTCCCACTCCCCCTGCTTGTGTTCCCTCTCTTGCTGGCTGTCTCTATCTCTGTCGAATAAATAAATAAAATCTTTAAAAAAAAAAAAGAGGTTCATTTTTTTCTCTTTTGTTTTTAACCTTCAGTTACATAAAGGCTCAACGTAAGGTTAAGAAAAACTGGGTCATTTTTTAAGAAATAAGCAAATAATTCCTTGAAGTATTTGATTTTATCTCTCTAAACATTTCTTCCTAGCCTCAACTTCATATTTCAATGATATTTCCCAGATAAATCCAACTGCCTGAAGTTTTCTTCGAAACTATTCAAGACCAATATATTTCAATATCACTTGGTGCAATTCTGCTAACATTTTCAGGCTGCCCATCTTAAAGGCTTAAAAAAAAATGGTGACAGTTAAAAATTATTTAGAATTAGTTCTCCATTTCTATCCTTCAAACAGGCAAGTTTTCCCACCATGAACATTTCCTCAATATTAAATTCTTCTCTCCATGAACTTGCCTGTCATCCTTATGCAGGACCATGCTAATCTCTCTGCATCGTTCCAATTTTATGCAGAAGAAAGCACAAACTCTTCTCCAAAAACAACGAAGTTAGACCTGAACCTATTTTAATACCCACAAAAACTCATTTAGCTTTATATATATTAACATTCAAGGATGTAATTACTTTATTAGTTTTATAGATACAAAGATATCTTTCCAGAGGAAAGAAATAAGCCCGTAATTGTACTCCACATATACACAAAATGATTTTTCTTCTTCCTGGGGTAACTGGCATCTCAATGAGAGATTGGCTTTTAAACTACACCACTTTCATAAATTTAAAAAATGTAATATACTTACAGCTAGTTTAATGGGAAATGCCTATACTTCATTCCTGCCAAACTATTAGCAGGCTATTTAATTAATGGGAATCTACCACTATCTTTTTGTCCTCCAGATAAAAACTGGGCATATGTGAAAACAATCATTTTTCTCTGTATCTACTACACTTACTGTAAAATGTTGACTACCGTGGGCAACCACACCAAAAATTATACTCAGAAAAGCCACTAACTTGCTTCTCAGAGTGTGTTCCACAAACCTGGGAATTTACCAGAAATAAAAATCTCAGACCCCACCCCAAACCTATTGAATCACAAGCTACATTAACCAAAAAGATGCCTAGGCCGGGGCACCTGGGTGGCTCAGATGGTTAAGCATCTGCCTCCAGCTCAGGTAGTGATCCCAGGGTCCTGGGATCAAGCCCCACATCAGGCTCCCTGCTCAGTGGGGAGTCTGCTTCTCCCTCTCCCTCTGCCCATCCACCCCGCTCATGCTCTCTCTCTCTCTCTCTCAATCTCTCTCTCTCAAATAAATAAATAAAGTCTTAGGGGGAAAAAAAAACGATGCCTAGGTCATTTGTCTGCACATGAAAGTTTTGAGAAGCACTAGTCCAGAGGTTAAGGCAAAAGGTAGCATGATAAACCATCTCTTGCATCCACATTCTAAGCTGTGCAAAGCTACACAAAATCTAGTCAGCAATGAATAAATCATCCCTAGAGATTGTTGGTAAATCTTTTAATTAAATCAAGCCTTTCCACGAAGGTAAAAAATAAAAATAAAAAACGTGTGTGGCTGATGCTTTGTGCCCATTAACAGCATCTTCACTGCACTACCAGAACTATATATTTTTTAATAACGTGCTGAAAATAGGTACATCTGTTCTCCATCCTTTATTAAGAAAGCATTCTTGCTAAAGAATTTTCCTCTCCTTTTCAAACCTATTATGAATCTTGTAGATGAAATCTATTTCCAATTGCTCGAGGTGAAAAATAATAAAGAAGTGAAACAATTTTAATATAAGCATCCTAATTTGACCAATTTTAGGAAGCATTTATTCACTGTACAAATGCATTAATGAGGAACATATTTGAGACAAATGCATGGCCCATATCATAGTCCCTGGCCTCACTGTAGATAATATGTTATACCTATAACACAGGGTCTTCACAATTTCGAGAAGGATTTTCATAAGAAAATATCAAAGCATAGCCTACTGGGAATTTGTAATACAATCTGACTCACAAAAGTATAATTTATACAACTTTCCTTAGGTGTATCTAAAATGTAACATGCCACACCTGTACTGACCTGTGCTCTGTTCGTCTACGGATTTTTAAACAAGATGCTTCTATAAGGACTTCAACCCTAGAGCCTACCACAAAAGTGCTCTGGGAATAACTTTATCCCTCTACAATCATAGCCTTGTTCTAAACAGAGCCCTTAAGTAAATTAAATCTTAAGAAAAACACACTTTTTTGTTTGTAAAGAAAGAAACATTTCCTGAACGCCAGAGAATGTTTCCTTGAGAAACTGTTTATGTTACTGCACTGAAAAGGTGTTTATGTTGCTATAAACACCTTCCTTGTAAGAGGGGATGGAGAGTCTCCCTATTGTTTACATTGTAATCAGCCCTGATTCTGAAAAGATCTACCCTTACTTCTCATGCCCGGACTAACTCACTGCATTCTGTCCCAATTAGATCACTCCCAAAGATATTCCGTATTTGTTTAGCATAATTGACCCATTACATAAGAATAGGGGACGTGGGTTAATAACAAGTACTACAATTACCAAGCCCATTAATTAGCAGGTTGTGGTGGTTTTATGCTGTCAAATTTGTGAAGCACAAACTACATTTCCTGCAATCTCTTCCCTGTATCATTCCAGCTTAGAGTTGACCAAGAGTAGAATTTGCACAGAGCTGGACAGATCTGTATGGACTTGAAAGCCATTACTCTCCGAAGGCTGTTAGGGTTAGAACAGTGACCAGACATGGCTCTGTGGGCGAGTGCAAGTTTATCTTTGCTCTTCTCAGATCCCTATCCACCTTTCCAAACTGGTCCTGTAGGTCAACAGCAACTCCAGGCCCATCAACATTCACAAAGAGTTGGCAGTTACACAGAGGCACAGGCGTCCACCGCCCCCTGCCCTGTGAGCCTGTCTCAAGCTTGGTTTCTCAGACTGACTCGCTGGGGATTCCACTGATTCTCCTGCTCGCCTCCAGGCCCTTCATTTCCCAATCTCCTACCATAAATCTTTAAGGTTTAATTTCTATAATAAATCCCTTATTCCATAACCCACCTATGGTCTTCTGTCATTTAACCCCAACTCATTAAAGGTTTGGTTTACTTGTTGGCTCTAGATTTAAATGGTCTCTTGCCATTAAAGACATGGCATATTCAACAGTAAATGGCAAAACAAACTGCACCTGCTTATGCCCCGCTGATAAACGTTAGTAGAAGAGGACCTGGAGTTTACACCCCCTTCTTAACCCTAATTTTCCCCACATAACCTTACTCTTTTTGTTCCGGCTTTGAGACATAACTGACACATTAAAAAAATCACATCTGCGAGGTGCATGATTCGATGTTTTGACATAAATATACACCAAGGACACCATCACCACAGTCAAGATTATGAACATATCCACCAATCCTAAACGTTTTTTCATGTCTGTTTAAAATTTTTCCCCTCCCTACCCTGACCTGATTGAGAAGCACTAGTCCATAACTACTGATTATCACTCTGTCACTATAATTACTCTGCATTTTCCAAAATTTGATATGTCTACATAAGGAATCGTACAATATGTACTCTTTTGGGGAGGGAGTTGGCTTCTTTTACTCAATATAATTATTTAATTATATTAAGCTTCATCCATATTGTTGTAAATATCAATGGTTGATTCCTTTTTATTGCTGTGTAGCTTTTCATTATACCATAATTCATTTATCCGTGTCCCCGTTGGTGGACACTGGGGTTACTTCCAGTTTAGGGCTAATACAAATAACACTCTTAGGAACATTTGCGTAAAAGTCTTCCTAGGGAGGTATGCTTTCAAGTCTCTTGGGTAAATAGTTATGAATAGAACAACCAGGTGGTTGTATGCTTAATGTTTTAAGAAAATGAAAAAAGGTCTTTCGAAGTGATACACCATTTTAAGTACAACCAGCAGTGTATAAGAGTTCCAATTGCTCCATAGCCTCATCAACATTTGGTATGGTCATTCTTTTTAATTTTAGCCATTCTAGGCATAGTGTAATAATATTTCGTGGTAGTTTTAATTTCTATTTTCCTAATAACTCGTGATACTGAGCATCATTTCATGTGCTTCTCTGATGTGTATCTCCCACACCTTGAAATGACTTCAAGTCTTTTGCCTATTTTTAAATGGGGGTTTCTTATTACTGAGTTATATATTCTTCATATATTTTAGATTCAAATCCTTTGTCAGATGTATGTCTGGCAAATATTTTCTCCCAGCCTGTGGCTTCTCTTTTCATCTCCATAACTTTTGAAGAGCAACATTTTCTCATTGTCCCTATCTAACTCCAGGTACCACGGTAGTTTCCTAGGGTTGCCCTAACAAAGTACCTGAAACTGGTTGGCTTGAGACAACAAAAATTTAATCCTTCATGCTAGAAGACAGAAATCAAAGTTATCAAGGTGCTAGCAGGGCCAACCTCCCTCTGAAAGCTCTAGGAAAGAATCCTTCCTTCACTCTGCTAGCTCTGGCTTCTAGCGGTTGCTGGCACACTCACATTCCTTAGCTGTGGTGGCCTATCTTCAATCTCTGCCTTGTCTTTGCATAGCTTTCTTCCCAGCGTCTCTCTGGTGCTTCACACCACCTCCTTATGAAGACATGAGGCATTGGACTTAGGGCCCACACTAATCTACTACGATCTCTACGAAAGACCCTATTTCCAAATAAGGTCACGTACACAGGTATGTGGGGGTTACAGGGTCATCTTGTCTTTCAGCAGGGGACGAATTCAACCCATAAAAGGCACTCAGATTTTAATATTTAAAAAGGCACACTGAACAATAAATTATTCAACATATATTCTGGCCTCCTTGACAACAGCCTGGTCTTTCTTCATTCACTGTTCCCATAGAGATATCCCCCAAGCTCATTTGCAGGATTTCTTGCCCATGGCCTTACTTTCCCAAAACAGATTCCAGAGATACAGTCAGTTTAGTTTAAGCACCTATTCTTGGCTAACCCCTCTTTATCAACTATTAGGTAAAGGTATGTTAAGAAAAAAATACTGTTATTACATGACCTTCTCTTTCATGACCTCCCCCCCTTGACCTACCTCCAACTAGGGTGTGAGAGTCTGGAGGAATAGGGTTAAGGCGGTGACAACTCTCAATCCGCACTAAGAACTGCTTCTTCTACTCCTAGCCCTATCTTCCTTCAATACCACCTAGAAGAAAATAGAAAATGCTTCTCCAAAGAAACATGTTCTAACGATCAACTGCTGAATAAACTACCCCAAACTCCATTTAAAAGGACAATACCCATTTTATTATCTTTCATGGTTTCTGGGTCAGGAATTCCGAAAGGCTTGGCTGAGCAGCTCTGGCTCAAAATTTCCTATTTGGCTGCAGTCAGATGGCGGCTGGAGCAGCTGGGGTCCAGGACAGCAGAAGGCTGGCTGGACATCTCAACGTAGTCAGTCTTCTCAGTCTCACCTCACAACTTGATGGCCTCAGGCTAAATGGACTGTTCACATGGTGGCTGCAGGTTTCCTAACCAAGCATTACATTCAAACCAACAAAGAGGAAGCCACATAGCTTTTCATGATCTAGCTTCAGAAATCACCTAGACTCATTTCTGCAGCTCTTTTGTAGGCTGGAATAGAATAGTCACAGGAGCTCACTCAGCTTCAGAGAGAAGACACATCACCCCCACTCTTGAGAGGAGTGTCAAAATCAAAGAAGAAGAAGAACATGTATAATGGGAGATAATGGGGAAATATTTATAAAACACAATTTACCCCAGAACATATACTCCTGGGGCTGTGAGAACAGGGGACTGCTCCATACAAATTAAAGGCCAAGGACAAGGTATATACTAAAATCCCTAGGGCTCGATATTTTGCCCATTCTTGTCTCTGCCAATACTCTTTTTGTTCTTGACTACTTACAGTCTAGCATACACTACTGACTTAGGTACTCAGGCGCAGTGTGTTATAAAAAGTAGAGTCAGAAAAATTACTTACCCTAGGTCACACAGAGAAACTGATGGCAATCAATCACTTCCCTCTCAGCTGTGTCATTCATAACCCCTTCCACTCCAACATTCTTCCTTTCAATCAGGGCCCAGAAACCTAGGTTCCACTCTAGCCCCACCAATAAATAATTATTAAGAACTGTTGGGGCACTTAAGTGGCTCAATTGGTTAAGCATCTGCCTTCGGCTCAGGTCATTATCTCGGGGTCCTGGGATGGAGCCCCACATTGGGCTTCCTGCTCAGCAGGGAGTCTTCTTATCTCTCTCTCTCTCTCTCTCTCTCCCTCTGCCCCTCCCCACCGCTCGTTCTCTCTTTCTCTCTCTCATAAATAAAATCTTAAAAAAAAAAAAGAACTATTTCTAATTCAGAGTTTCAAATCATTCTTTCACTGGTTTCAAGTTAATTTCTCATTGAAACACACACACACACACACACACACACACACACACACACTTTCCTTAGCCAAAGGTGAATGTATTTTGGATAACTCACCAATTATGGTTCATGGTACTTATTATTAATTTGAGTGTCAAGGAACTGTGATTTCTTCCTTTCTACTTCCATAAATCATGATAAACCACAAATTGTCATTCAAATATACCATTTTTAGGTACTTCATTTACTTTAAGATTCACTCATTCTCTATAAAATGTAATGGAAAGTAAACTAAATTCCATACAATAAATATTTAAGGAACACCAACTGCATGCCAGGCCTTCTGCTATGTGCTAGATGACGAAGTTGAGTAAGGCACAGTCTCCTGCTTCTTACACAAGCTAAGCATCTAACCATGAAGGCAAATTTACCAACAGCCATTATATAACCACACCACAGGAAAGCCTTCATTAGGGCTTCGGAGACTCAGTTAAAATCACACACAAAAGAGATTACCTTTAAGGAAAAGTAGGTAAGTACTTGCTGAGAAGAAAATGAAAGGTGCCCGTTGTAGGCAAATGGAAAAGCATAACCAAATTACCCAGGGTAGAGGGACTGTATAGCTTGACAAGGAGCTACAAGTGAACCTCAAGTATGGTTGTAGGTACCTGGCTATTTGTGACCAACTGTGAGGCTAGAAAAGTAGCAAGTGCCAGCTTGTGATGTTCCTTACAGAGTACCTTAAGGAGCTGAACTCCATAGGCAATAGACAGCCACCAAATACTTTTAAGAGGCATAAAAACTAGAGGAGACCCATGTTTTCAAAACGGTAACTGACCACAATGTAAAAAATGGCTTGAGGGAAGGAAGTCTGGAAATAGGAAAAACTACTGTGTGTGGGTGAAAGAAAAGGAGGGACCAAAAAGTGGAGTCAACAAAACAGATACAAGAACATCCAATCTGATGACTGATACATTGAAACAGGGCTGGCGGGGAGGGGTAAGAATCAAAGTATCCTGTCAGAATGAGAATCTACAGAAGTCGGTAAGAAGCATGTGTCAAAGTCAAACAGATCAAAGGCTAAGAGAGGAAATAAACCAAGACGACAGTGATTTTAAACTTACTTTCTGCAGGAAGCTTGGTTAATTACAGAAGAGTATCCATAAATGGCATACTGAGTGAAAGAATATGCGCTAAAGACATAATCACAAACCCAAGGAGTGTGACTTTTCATCCTGGGGATCATCTTATTCCCCTCATAAACCATTTTTCTCTCCTCTGACAAAATTGGAAGGTAGAAACCAGAGCGCCTGAGATGTCAGGGAACAAGAAACTTTAAAAACAAAGTCGTGGAGAGAAATAACAGAATAAAAATGGCATCTGTACAAAGTACACATATATAACGGCAAAAACAACAATGGGCAAAGGGATACGATTTTGAAAAGGTTAGCCTGTAAGCTTTAAAATAAAACCTTTCCTGCTGCAGTAATTCCTCATTTGCTCTTACCTTGGCTGGACCACTGCTTCCTTTGCCTCACTGGAAGATGCCTGAAAGGTCCATGGCGAAATGCACTTCTCTTACTACAGAGAATGATAGCATCAATGGGCTGATTTGCACCAATGGTAGGTCAACTTTTTCTCTTCTCCTTTGCTTCTACATCCTCACCTTGGGAGGCTTATATTACAGGTTAGCACTAGGCCTGGCATGTAACATTAGAATATCTCCAAGCATTAAGGGCTCACATTAGCTACTAGGATTAGATGCCACCTAGGCCTGACCCCAGCTTGGCCATTTCTCAGCTCTTTTTATGTGAGCTGAAATGTCCCTTCATGGTCCATCTGCACATTCCCAAAGAAAGCAAGGAAAGCACACATTTCTGTTTTGCCACCTCTGAAAAATGAGGGACAGTGTTCACTAGTCCAAAGTCACCTGCCGTGCCTATACAAGGAGGAGGTGGCTGGTGAGCATTCTGGGGCCACCAGCTAGACTGCTGGCTCCCCTTGCCTCTGCAGCCTCTCTGTCCTGAACATAGTTTCCAGAGCCATAACCATCGAGTAAATACTACTTTTTTTTAACTTTTAAATATTAAACAACCATACAAAGCCAGTCTTCAGTGAAACATGTTGTTGGTATAAGGATACAGATTTCTGGCTTTGAATCACTTCCAGTTATTATGCATTCCAAATCACATGCCAAAATTTTAATGAACTTTCAAATTTACATTTATGAAAACAGACCTTGGCACACATAAATGGGCTATTTTGCCATATCACTTTTCAAAAGGTGCCTCATAGCTAAAATGATTCTGAGCTGTCTTCCATCATTCAAGATGAACTCTACAAAAGAACTAAGTGTTCTTACTTTTACACTAATTTATTCTACATTGGTTTTACTCAGCATATGGTAAGCATATGGGAAAGAGAAGTGTATCTGGAAGCTGAGAACTACATGTAATCAAAATTTACCAGTAGAAACCTAATTTGATTAATTGAAAATTAAAGTAGCAGTTAATCACTTGCTATTTAAGAGAGGGGGGGAATATCACTTAAAAATGAATCCTTCATAAACACATAACATTAATTTTCTTTGTTGCAAACCAATACTTACTATTCAATTGACAGGAGCAAAAGTGCAAGACATCCCTAAAGTCTCCAGTACGGAAGGCCCTGGCTGAATGCTAAAGTGAATAGTCAGTTTTAAGGACAATATCCACTTTTGACAAAGAGCCCTGTTTCTTAAAACATCCCTCTAACAGCTAACTGATCTTTAAAGGGAGGAAGGGGACAAGCTGAGTTGAGGTCAAGTTTTCCACCCATGCTTAGCTCTAAATTTGAGTGCTTATATACAGTCTACAAATTTATATAATCTGTTAGTTTAGCATCTTCAGCAACCCACCTCCTACCTTACAAGGTACCAAAAGAACATCGGCCTCTGACGAAAACTGATGATCCGAGGGAGTATTTCTTTTTTTTTTTTAAGATTTTTTTTTTTTTTATTCGACAGAGATAGAGACAGCCAGCAAGAGAGGGAACACAAGCAGGGGGGAGTGGGAGAGGAAGAAGCAGGCTCACAGCGGAGGAGCCTGATGTGGGGCTCGATCCCATAATGCCGGGATCACGCCCTAAGCCAAAGGCCGACGCTTAACCGCTCTGCCACCCAGGCGCCCCCGAGGGAGTATTTCTTAAACCTAAAATTACCCGCTCCAAGTGACCAGGGCCTATGCTCAAAACTTCTCTTATTTTTTAAAAATGACAATGGTATCACTATAAACACACAGTTTTAGAAAGACCAAATCTTACATAACCTTTCTAAAGCTTGCCTTAAAAACCAGATCCTTACATGTTTCCTCCTTCCCTCCCAAACCTCTGGTATAACACAGTAATCAAAACCAAAATTAATCTCATGTTTAAAGCTAGCAAATGATTTCTCAGGATTACCCAATTTCCTCCTGCCCATGCATGCAAGATTTTGCTTACTAACTATAGCAAGTTCATTGTCTTCTTCAAAGGCAGAGCGGCGGTATTAGAAGAAAATTAACCAATCACATAATACTATGCACCATATTCCCAAAATGGAAAAAAAAAAAAAACCCTCAAGCAAAACAACAGATAGGTCAACAGGCTCAACATTTTAAATGTTAAAATCATAATAAAATAAAATTAAAAGGGAAAGTACATTTTACAATAACAACATATCAATCCAAATGAAGTGTGTGCCTAATATCTAGGCTAAGCGTTCAAATATAACACATAAAAAAAGAATAAAAGAAAGAAAACAGCTTATATGGGGAGAGAAGTAGGCATACTAAAGCTGGAAATTAATTAGGAACATTAAGATATTCAAATTTACATCCCCTGCTGCTTAAACACAAAAAGGGAGGTTCTGTTGCAATGTATCACAATAAATTATTTTAGGCTCTCCTACCACCAGAATCACAGTACCATGCTTTTGAGACTGCTTTAAATCTAAAATATTTTCAACTTCCCTGTCATAAAGTCTATTAGTATTGGTCTCACAAAACCCGGGTAAAGGCAAAACCCATAGAACGCTTGAATAATGACAACAGCTCTATTCCCTTACCTTTCCCCACATTCCACCCTGCCTCCTTTATAAAGGAAAATGTCTTCAGTCTTATCAGTTTCCTTTCACAAACACTCTGCTTCATGTATCCTCAGGAGGCCCATCCACTAAAGACAGAATGAAAGTGTTTACAGATGGTAGAAAGAGATAGGAGAGGACACTACCCCAGAGCCAACACTATCATCCCAGGATCTAGAGACCTAAAGAGAAGAAATTCTAGTCAACAAAACCCCAGTCATGGCTTTAGCGAGGAACTGAAAGTAAATCTTGGAGGTAAAGAATGAAGAAGACAAAAGATGGTTAAAGGTTCAGGCTGTAAGAAAGGATTGGACAGATAAGCACAAACTACTGCTTTACAAAGTCAGACTCCATGCAATTCTAGTTTATGGAGACTGGCCTCTTGAATTAGAACTAAATAAAACAAAAAGTATTACATTTTCTTTAAAAAATCTTTTTTAATGCAAATGGCAAACTATAACTGGCCTGGTCACTAAGTAAGTATAAAATAAACCTATTTTATTACACAGGCCCAGTTTAAAAAAAAAAAAAAAGGTCAAGGATCCCAATTTTACTGTACTCAAATCATTTCTAATTTATGGCATCACTAATTCATACACCTGTCATCTCTATAGCCTCAAGGGAACTAGCAACCAAAAGAACATGCTACATGATTTCATTTCAAACAGTTTCATTTCCAAAGTCGGGTGATTTTGTATTTAGAGAAGGGTGGTGAAGACATGACAAGGAATTACAACCCAAAATAAACCAACGGGAATTATAAGAACTAAGGCCCTGCTCTTTCCATGCAGGAGGGGTAACTATTGTATTAAGCTCCCTATTTTCCCTGGTATACACAGTGCCCACAACAGTTTGTACTTTGTGAAGATCTAAATGAACACCAGGTCTGCTTAGATCTGTCAAGCTCTTTCCATTCAGAGTCCAGATTGGGTCCCTCAACATCTGGTGGCACAATCACTGAAGCCAACCTAAGCTCGTGATCTATTATTTAGTGTGCTCACTATGGGCAGTATAGGCATTAAAATGTGGACTGAAAGGTATATTTACTCTGCTTAAATTTCAGATGAACATAGTGGGAAGAAGTGTTTATTCTTTGGAATTCTTTATCTCTGGATAAAAGTGGTTATCACTCTCCAGTAGGATCTAGTCTGAGTCATTAAAACACCCTTGTTGGGGATGCCTGGGTGGCTTAGTAGGTTGAGCGTCTGCCTTTGGCTCGGGTCATGATCCCAAGGTCCTGGGATCGATTCCTATATCAGGCTCCCTGTTTCTCCCTTTCTGGGGAGCCTGCTTCTCCCTCTGCCTGGCACTCCCCCTGTTTGTGCGTGCTCTCTCTGACAAATAAATAAATAAAATCTTTAAAAAAAAAAAAAAACCCTCTTCTACCTTGCTTTTTCTCCTGAGATAAGTATTTATTAATACCTACACTTGAGGTTTTTGGTTGTTTTAAGCATAAACAAATGAACTATCGTGTGCGATACTGTGTTAAAAACAGCTCACCACAGCAAGACTGTAATTATACCACAGCCCAAATCACTTCTGTTATGTACACATCAATGCATCTTTCACTAGCAAAATAACTTGTATCTTATATCCACATACGTCTTTGAAAACAGATTACAATTATGTTTCATTAATACCACAAATTTTTACTTTATATTCTGCCAAGTGATTTAAGTTACTTTTGTTGTAAAAAGAACTATATCCATCAGAGCACAGTACAATGTCCAGGATACAGAATTTTAAAAACAACTTAATTTGAATCTGATATGAACTACTTACAAATCTGGGCAAGCCAGTTGGCTTCTTCAAAGACTGGGATTATCAACAATACTCCCTATATCTCAGGTAAATTATACAGATCAAATGTGAAAATGTTTTATATACTCAAAATTTCTATACAAAACCATGAGGAAAGGACTGACAGATCTTATTATATAAACATTTAATATTTTTGTATGGCAAAAGACAAAGACACCAGTACCAAATGAGTAACTAGCAGAAAATAATTACAAAACACATCTGACAAAGGATTAATACCTTTAAAGAACTCCAACAATTGAATATGCAAAAGAACCCAAGAGAAAAAAATGAGCAAGAAATAGAAGAAATACAAATAAGTGAAAAACAAATGAAATGGTAGTCAATCTCACTAGTAAGCACAGAAATGAAAATAAAAGATGAATTTTGCCAAAAGTTGGTGATTGTTAATATTCAATGTTGGAAGCACTATATGGAAAGGGGCATTCTCATACACTGCCCTTTGTGGGGGGGGTGGTTAATATAGGTCTACAAAATCTTTTAGAAAGACTTAGAGTAAAATATTATTAAATTTTAAAATCATACATTCTTTCATCACTTTTAATATTTATTCAACTGAACTATAAGCACCCATATTCAAAGATAATATGCCCAAGGATATTTTTCCATTACTGTTTAGCAGAACAAAAACTGGAAATGTGATTGTCATCAACAGCAGAAAAGCTGAATAAATCAGTTGATTCTCTCTATAGAATATTATTTAGCCATTAGAAATAATGAATTCTGAGAAATGGATAAATTCATAGAAACACATAATCTTCTAAAACTGAATCTGGAAGAAATAGAAAATCTGAATAGACCAATTACTAGTAACAAAATTGAATTAGTGATCAAAAAAACTACCAAAAAATAAAAGTCGAGGACCGGACAGATTCACAGGTGAATTATAACAAACATTTAAAGAAAAGTTAACACTTATTCTCCTCAAACTACTCCAAAAATAGAAGAAGAAGGAAAGCTTCCAGATACATTCTACAATGCCAGCATCACCGTGATACCAAAACCAGAGAAAGCTATCACAAAAGAAGAAAACTACAAGCCAATATCCCTGAAAAACAGAGACACAAAAATCCTTCACAAAATATTAGCAAACCACACTCAACAATACATTTAAAAGATCATTTACCACAATTGAGTGGGATTTATTCCAAGGATGCAAGGATGGTTCAATCAATGTGACAAACCACATCAACAACACAAAGGATAAAAATCTTATGATCATCTCAACAGATGCAGACAAAGCATTTGACAAAATTCAACAACTCTGCATGATAAAAACACAATGAAGTAGGTTTAGAAGGAACATTCCTCAACATAATAAAGGCCATATATGAAAATCTCACAGCTAACATCACACATAATGGCAAAAACTTGACAGCTTTACCTCTAAAGTTAGCAAAAAGATAAGAATGTCTACTCTTGCCACTTTTATTCAATATAAGACTAGAAGTTCTAGTCACAGCGATCAGACAAGAAAAAGAAATGAGGCATCCATATCAGCAAAGAAGAAGTTAAACTGTTACTATTTGCAGATGATATGATACTACAGAAAATCCTAAAGACTCCACCAAAAAACTACAAGAATACAAGAATTTAAAAAGTTGCAGGATACAAAATACCTAGAAATCAGTAGCATTTCTACACACTAATAACAAAGTAGCAGAGGAGAAACTTAAAAAAAAACAATTCCATTTATATGTGCACCAAAAAGAATAAAATACCTAGGAATAAACTTAACCCAGATGTGAAAGACCTGTACTCTGAGAACTATAAAACACTGACGGAAGAAACTGAAGATGACATAAACAAATGCAAAGGTATTCCATGCTTGTGCCTCAGAAGAATACTGTTAAAATGTCCATACTACCCAAAGTAATCTGTAGTCAATGCAATCCCTACCAATAACATTTTTCACAGAACTAGAACAAATAATACTAAAATTTGTATGGAACCACAAAAGACCCTAAAGAGCCAAAGGAATCTTGGGAAGAAAAAAAGAAGGGGGAAAAAAAAAAAAGAACAGAACTGGAGGTATCACAATCCCAGATTTCACTATATACTACAAAGCTATAGTAATCAAAACAGTATAGCATTGGCACAAAAATAGACACATAGATCAATGGAACCAAACATAAAGCCCAGAAATAAACCCATACTAATATGGTTAATTAATCTGTGAGAAAGCAGGCAAGACTATAAAATGGGGAAAGACAGTCTCTTTAATGAAAACTGGACAGCTACATGTATAAGAATGAAACTGGACCAAAATAAACTCAAAGCGGATTAAAGACCTAACTGCGAGACCTAAAACCACAGAAACTTTAGAAGAAAGCACAGGCAATAATTTCTCTGACATCAGTTGCAACAACATTCTTCATATCCTCAAGCAAGGGAAACAAAAGCAAAAATAAACTATTGGGACTATATCAAAATAAAAACCTTTTGCACACCAAAGGAAACCGTCAACAAAACAAAAAGGCAACCTACCAAATGGGAGAAGATATTTGTAGATGATATATCCAATAAGGGATTAACATCCAAAATACATAAAACCCAGCACCAAAACAAAAAACAAAAACAAAACACCAAACCCACACAAAGAAGAAGAAAGAGGAGGAGGAGGAAAAATGGGCAGAGGACCTGAGTAGACATTTCTCCAAAAAAGACAGACAGATGGTCAACAGACACGTGAAAAGATGCTCACCATCACTAACCATCAGGTAAATGCAAATCAAAACTACAATGATAACCTTACACCTGTCAGAATGGCTACAATCAGGAAGGCAAGAAATAACAAGTGTGGTGGAGAATGTGGAGAAAGGGAACCCTTGTATGTTGTTTGTGGGAATGTAGATTGTGCAGCCACTGTGGAAAACAGTACGGAGAATCCTCAAAAAAATTTAAAATAGAAATACCACATGATCTAATAACTCCAAAGAAAATAAAAACACTAATTCGAAAACATGTACGAACCCCTTTGTTTATTGCAGTGTTATTTACAATAGCCAAGATATGGAAACAACCTAAGTGTCTATCAACAGAGGAATGGATAATGAAGATGTGGGGTGTATATGTGTATGTGTGTATACACACATACATACATACATACATACATACAGACATTGGAACACTGAGCAGCCTTAAAAAGAAGGATGAGATCGTGCCATCCTTTGTGACAACATGGATGGACCTACAGGGTATTGTGCTAAGTAAAATAAGTCAGATTGCCAAAGACATACACCAAATGATTTCACTCATACATGGAATCTCAAAAAAATAATAAAATAAACAAACAAAAAAGCAGAAGCAGACATATAAATTAGAGAAAAAATGATGGTTGCCAGAGGAGATGGGAGTGGGGGTTAGGTAAAGCAGGTGAAGGAGAGTGGGAGATACAGGCCTCCACTCATGAAATGAGTAAGTCATGGGGATAAAAGAGCATAGGGAATACCAGTCATTGATACTATAATAGTGTTGTATGGTGACAGATGGTAGCTACACTTGTGGTGAGCATAAGGTATGGAGAAGCTGAAGAACTATGTTGTACACCTGAAACTAATGTAACATTGTATGTCAATTATACTCACAAAAAAAAAATGTTAGGAATTATGTATCTCTTCATCTACTGATCTTGAAATATGTCCAAGACATGTTTAACTTAAAAATTCAAGTTAGAGAATCATGTAAATGGTATGAATCTAGTTTTGTAAAATATTCATCTTTTTAAAATTTTTTAAATGTGTCTATTCTATTGACCATATGAGAAAGATATGGAAGAAACACATCATGATGTTAATTCTGGTCACCACAAAAAGTTGATTATAGAGAAGCTATGGGTGTTTATGTGCATAGTGGGATGTTTTGATTTCTGGGGTGAATAATTTATAAAAATTAAATGTGTTACTTTTACAATTAAAAAAAAAAACTTCAAGAAAAAATAAGTAAAACCAAATGAAACTGACCATACCCAGCACTGGAAAGAATATAGGCATATTTGTAATAAAAAAATAACTAAAGCGACATTGCCATATTTCTTTTTCAAATAGGAAAAAATCTACCAGGAAAGTAGAGAACAATGAGCTCTGTGCTGGATGCCTTACAATACACTATCTCCCTATTCCTGGTCCCAAACTATTACCAGAAGTAGAAAAAGGGTTAAGCCATAAAACATCATAAACACATCATTTACAGACACATTGATGCCCAAGACACTTAGGTATTTATACCCACACACCCTCTACGGAGAGGCAAAGGTGAAAAGAGGCAGGTTGAGGGCAAAGGATGGCAACCATAGGGACAACAGACATGAATAATCAATCATCTCACTCTCCTCTGTGTTGCTGAGGACAGCCTCAGAATTCCACTAGGACCTCAGAATTATAAAGCAAGAGAAACCTATCTTCTTTCCCTGGCTCAGAAAGGCAAATAGCTGAACTTTCTGGAGGAAAAAAGCTTCCAAGTCTGAACCAATGATGAGACACACACCTCCATATATCCTTTCTTACCCTCAAACTTCAAGAGCAAACTTTCAAAAGGATTCCTCCTAAAATGGTAATTCTCGATCTGCCTCTAAGAAAGACTGCAATGGTATAGTTTTAGGGACTGGGGAATAATAGAGGTCTCCCTATCTGGCGGCTGCTCTGAACTTCCATTGACATACATGTTTTCGGGATGCCTGAGTATCTCAGTTGGATAAGTGTCTGCCTTCAGCTCAGGTCATGATCCTAGGGTCCTGGGATCGAGTCCTGCATGAGGCTCCTTGCTCTGCAAGGAGCCTGTGTCTCCCTCTGCCTGCCCCTCCCCGTTTGTGTGCCCGCTCTCGCTCTCTCTCTCTCTCCCTCTCCCTCTCTCTGACATATAAATAAA
The DNA here is from genome assembly GCF_002007445.2 of Ailuropoda melanoleuca. NCBI lineage: Eukaryota > Metazoa > Chordata > Mammalia > Carnivora > Ursidae > Ailuropoda > Ailuropoda melanoleuca. Next base: position 13,155,294 of record NC_048224.1, read on the forward strand.
TCCAATCTTAAAAAAAAAATACATGTTTTCATTCCATAATAGATTTTTTTTTTAGAAGTTTCAAATGGTAACAGCATACCAGCATAAACTGGTAATATCAGATACTTGCTCATTTTGATAGGTTGGTATGTTCCCCTCACCTTAAACCAATGGTTCTCAAATTCTGACCTCAAGACTAGCAGCACCAACACCACCTGGGAACTTGCTGGAAATGCAAATTCTCAGGCCTCACCCCAAAATGAATGAGTCAGAAACTTGGGGGGAGGGGTCCAGATCATGTTTTAACAAGCTCTCCAGCTTGTTCTGACTCTGATACCCACTGAAGTTTCAGAACCACTGTCTCAGACTACCCCTGTAAAAATAGCATGTACTTGTACAAGTGTTTTTATCCCACACACCTGCAAAGTTTAACAGTAATAATGCTGTAACATTCTCATCCAGTAACCTTCATTTGTTATTTTTGTTTTTGTAATGCAACCGATTTTGTTTTCAAGAAACTTTGTTCCCCTAAGTTGGTAACTGAGGTTACTAAAATATCTGTGACCATCACCAAAACTGCTTCTAACTTCACTGCCACAGAGCACAATACACGACCAAATCCCTCCCCTTATTAAGTATGTAGTCTGTCTTTTGGCTAGAACTCCTACTGTTTATGCCACTTGACTTTTTGCATCACCAGCTATAAAAAGACTTAACTTAAATACATATATATATACATACATCCTCCACTGTATAAGACAATTCAGCAAACACAGATGATCTAACATCTACTATACAAAAGACACCATATTAAGCTACTACTATACATAAGACAGCAAGAAAGGCCCTGACTTCAGCAAATGTGCAAACCAGTTGGAGAATATCATGCAGAATATGGCAGAGACTCAGAGCTCTCCACCAAAAATCTGTTCCTGCTTCCCTGTTACACAATATTCCCCTGCTTCCTCTGCAGCACAGTGGTTGTATGAATAATTCTTACCGAGACTGTGAGAAGTGATACAGGACTTTGGACGTCTTGGACTTTAAATATCGATATGCTTCTCCTTCCGTCCCGGCCCCCGCTGAAACCTAGGACCTAGACCTGGTGGCCACAGAGCTTCAGTCATGCAAATGACAACCATGTGTCGGGATGGGGGCAAAAAGACTTGGAAGGAACCAGGATCTCAGAATTAACATAGACTCCCCCAACCTGGGGGTATCTATCAGGACTTGCATTAATGAGAAAAACATCTTTATTATGGAAGTCTATATATATTCTTAGGTCTCTTCGTTGTAGCAGCCTAGCAGGGTGTGACTCATGAACTATGTAAGTCCTTAAAGACTAACTGGTACGCCATATACAGGGGCTATAGACACAAGCTCCCCTGTATAGGGGCTACTGGAGGGAGAACAAAAACTGTTGAAGCACAGTAGTGCACAAGACTGTCCTGGGCCTGCCCCCTTCCCTTCCCAACCGCAGAAGAGAGAAGACTCTAGAGAGAGTGTGGCACTATCTTTCTAGGGAACTAGTTCCTGCATCTGGTGCTGTGAGTCATAATGTCATCGACAAAGATTTCGGTCTGATGGCCCTACTCACACTTGTGTCTCAGTGACCACGGAGACTGCCATGGTTCTGAACCATTTCAGAAGCCCTGAGGAAACCTCAGACGATCCACCCCAAAAAAACCCATGTGCAAAAAATGTTCTCACCCATAAAAAGTTCCATACTATATCAAGGGGCTTGTGCCCCACCCCCCACCCCAGAGTTCATGCACAGAACCCCCACTATGAAGGTTTTGTGGTTGGGAGTACGCCTGAAGAAAGATGAGCTGATATACATTCTGCACCACAGCAACGTGTATTTTCTGAAGGCTTTCACCAAAAAAAAAAAAAAAAAAAAAGGAAGAAAAAAAAA